>NW_026849179.1:0-63379 GCF_030867785.1 Colletotrichum acutatum
CTCCCATTTTCCTCGCTCACGCCGTGGACGATGAAGTCATTGATATCAGCCTTGGTCGGCAGATGCGGATGACCCTTGATTCGTTTGCCAGTTCATGTACGGTGGAATGGCGTGAATACCAATCTGGGGGTCACTGGGTCAACGAGCCGCAGGGTGTGGATGACATGGTCAGCTTTCTGAGACTCCATATGCATTGAAACGGGCTTCACATCCCACACCATCATAACCAAACTGAGACTTTGTACCGGGTGCGAGCTGCTGTTCTGTTGCTTGTTAGATGCCGTGGCATGTATGAGCAAGTCTCGGTTCTCAGATGGACGTTACCTCTCAACGCAATGCTCACCCGCGTTCACAGCCCGAGAAAGCATTGGAGTACACGTATCATTACATGTATATTCCATCATGCCTCAGCACGAGATATGATGCCTATGCTAGACGCCATGCCATGCTATGCCATGCGCTCTATGCAATATTCTCCGTTCCCCCAGAACCTGATGAGCTTCTATCCCAAAGCTCGGAGCCATCCAAGGCAACGCCATATACCTCTAAGCGGAAACGTATGATACTACGCTCAAATCAACCACTATCCCCTTTCCACGAGGTGACCATATCGGGTTCCCTTAAGACTCAACCTCCATCTCCAAATCCGGATCCACCTCCGTCCCCAAATCCCTCTCCTCCAAAAACCGCCTCCCAACAAGCTCATCAGGCAGATACTCCTGCCTCACCCTGCCCTCCCGATAATTCGGCGGGTACTTATACTCAGCCCCGTAGCCCATCTCCCTCATCAACCTCGTCGGCGCGTTCCTCAAATGCAGCGGTACAGGCAACGCCGCCGCGCCAGGCTCCTTGAGCGCCGCGTAGGCATTATTCAGACCCCTATACGCCCGTGTGCTTTTCGGCGCGAGACTCAGCGCCACGGCGCAGTGTGCAAGAGGGATCCTAGCCTCGGGCATACCGATCTGCTGTGCGGCGGTGTACGCTGCCGTCGCGAGCGGAAGGAGAGTATTATCCGCCAGGCCGACGTCTTCAGAGGCGATGACGACCATCCGTCGTGCTACGAACAGGGGATCCTCGCCGGACTGGAGCATGCGTGCGAGGTAATACAGGGCCGCGTCGGCGTCTGATCCGCGAACGGCTTTGTGGAAGGCGGAGATAGTATCGTAGTGCTGGTCGCCTGCGCGGTCATACACGAGCGTCTTGGTTAGAGAAGCCTTGATGCTCTCCTTCGTCGTCCCGGCGCGCGTCGAGAGCGAGAGTGCCAGCTCGAGGAGGTTCAGCGCTGTGCGGGCGTCGCCGTCCGAGAAGGCAGCCAGATACGTCACGAGCTCCGCGTCGACGAGCGGGCTACCGGGGAAGTTATTCGTTCGCGCCTCTTCGTCGATAGCGCGGAGGAGGATCCTTACCACGTCTTCGCTGGAGAGCTTGGAGAGTGTAAACGTCCTGCACCGCGAGAGCAGCGCGCCCTGGACTCGAAAGGAAGGGTTCTCCGTCGTGGCTCCAATGAGTGTAATCGTGCCAGCCTCAACGGGTTTCAGGAAAACATCCTGCTGAGACTTGGAGAAGCGATGTATCTCGTCGCAGAAAATAATAGTCTTGCGGCCCGTAAGAGCACCCTCGTTGGCCGCCTCCGCAAAGAGCTTCTTGCACTCGGCCACGCCAGACGATGTAGCATTCATCTCGATGAAGCGCGAGCCGACGCTGTGCGCAATACACCGCGCAATCGTCGTCTTGCCCGTTCCCGAGCCACCCCAAAGAATCATGGAGGGAACCCGGTCTGACTCGATGAGGCTGCGCAGCACGCCGTGCGGGCCAACGAGGTCCTGGCCGCAAACTTCGTCTAGGGTTCTTGGACGCATGCGCTCTGCCAGTGGCGCCGCGCGGGCTGTCTTTGTGCGCTTTGCCGAGGGACCGGCTTCTGGTGGTGGTTGTGTTTGTTGGGTTGCCTCGCTGTCTGTTTCGGTGGCCGTCGCCATGGGAGAGGGGAGCTCGCCTGGCCCGTCGTCGAATCTTCGTTTCATGCCCGCCATGGGCCGAGTAGTCGTCGCCGCTGCTGTCGTCGTCGTCGTGCCGTTGGACGGGGTCGTGGAGACTTTGGCGGGAGGGGCATGGCGCTTCGGTGCGGGAGTCGAGAAGAAGGAGGAGGCGGGCCGTTTGGCTTGTGATGAGGTAAGTGTAGAGCCGGGGGTACCGTTGGCTTGTGTCGCTGTCGGCGGGGAGGATGTTCGTTCGGGGTTGAAGATGTGGTTTTGGCAGCCCGAGTCGATGTGGGAGTTGATCAGCGTCTCCTTGACGGGTTTGTTGCAGATGGGGCAGTCGACTGCTGCCATTTTAAATGGGTGATGGTGCTGTGACGCATGCAATGGGGTCTTCTTTGGCTCAGAACTGATTGCTATGTATGTGAGTTAGTCCGGATTCGTCAATTCGTGTCAAGTCGACGATATTGGGGCGACTATCGCGATTCCGTGTGAACTTGGAGGTTGAACTCTGACTGGAGGAGACGCGCCTCTGGGGGAATTTTTGAGTGCAATGACGCGCCTGGCAATGGAGCTCGAAATTCTAGTGGGGCACGGGACGCCTCGCTCCGCACTTCAGGTACCTGCCCCAAGTAAATAGGTGCCTCCACTGCCGTCTGGAGGCGACTGCCTGTGCCGGGGGTGTCGATTCACAGCCGTCGGGTAAGAAGCCGCGCTCTCTTCCACAAGTGGGGGTGCCCGGCACTCGGATTCGGTCGGAGATACACTGTGGTTTCCGTCCGCACGCCATGCTCGGCATACGGACAGGCGAATGATCTCATTGAAGGCGGAACAAGACAGCAAATTGATTCACTTCTGAGGTCCAATTGAGAATAAAACTAATAATCTCAGTGATTCGCGCCCGGTTGATGAGCCGGGTCTTCTCGTAGGTATCATTACATCTGTATAAAACGCCTCCCAATGCCTAGTCCTCCAGCCCGAAATTTCAGAAGTGCTCGGAATGGAGCCGTGATGTACAAAGACGCCGTAGCATGAGTTAATGCCGGTGCCGGTGCCGTTCACCGTCTCCCCTTCTCTATGATGCAGACGACGGCCATGTATGAAGTGTATCTCGAAGCCATTGACCCGCTTTCGAAAGCAGCGCATGCTCATGCTGTCTCTTCTCTCGCTGGCGACTCATTCAGTCTTTGCTGTATTAAAGAAGTCCACTCAAACCATGAAAGACTCGCCGCAACCACACTGCTCCTCTGTTCATATCGTTAGCATACCACATCTCAAGGCGGCAAAAAGCAACGTAGACTCACTGATGTTCGGGTTCTTAAACACAAACCGCTGGCTCAGCTTGTCCTCAACCCAATCCATCTCGCTGCCAATAATGCTGAACAGCGCCTTGCTGTCAATCAACACCTTGACACCATCCTGCACCACCTCCTCGTCGAAGCTCCCCGGCTTCTCGACGTACTCGAGGTGATACGCCAGGCCCGAGCACCCCCTGTTCCGCACGCCGACCTTGATCAGCTTCGGCTCCGGCTGGTCAAGCATCGCGCGCAGCTGCTCTACCGCCGCGGGGCTAAGCTTCATCGCCGCCTTTCGGGCGCGGAGCGTGCGCTTCGGACGGGCGGCTGGCTTGGGGGTTTGAGCCGCTTGTTCGGAAATCTTTGGCGCGGGGGCTGCGGCGGCGGCGGTTGCTGCTGATGACGTCGTCGTGACCTTGGCTGCTGCGGATGTGGTCGCTGCTGTTGTTGTCTTGGTCGTCGAGGACTGTGTGGCGGAGGAAGAAGAGGAAGGTGTGCTCGGTGTCGAGGATTGTTGGTGGGCTGTCGTCATTTGCGAGGGGATCTTGGGGGGTCTCGTCTCGTTGACCTTCGGTAGAGCATCCGGCGATGCGATGGAGCTCTCGGGGATGCCGTCGCCTCTCGCCGGAGGGAGTGTGTTGTTTGAGTAGAGAGGGTATGACTGGAAAGACGGGCTGCCGTAGGCGCGACGAGCAGAGGCGCACTGCAATGCCATGCAGGAGCGGCGGAACGCCACTCTGCTGAGTATCCTCGGTGCATTCATCTTTGTGCTGGAGGTTGTGTGTTTGTATTTGTGACGGACTCGAGTTTGCTAGAGAGAATCACAGCAAGGTGAGGTTGCTTCCGTTTGGTTTTGTTATATTTGTCGTCGCACGATCAGGTGTTGAGGTTGAGAGGGTTGGAAATCATTCGACGGTGACGAGAGAAACAGGCGGGAATTGTAGGTCGGAGGTTTTTGCGGTCGGGATGGATTGGCAATGGGAATGTGGCTGGCACTCAGAGCAAAGCAACAGAAGCTGGGGCCAAGGGGGGTCATTTGACAGGTTCTCTCCGTGGCGCGGCTATGACATGGTGAGCGGTCCCCAGTATACCGGGTTCTCTACAGCCAATCAGAGACCTACAATTTGTCAACGGCTGGGACAGATGACAAAGCAGCCACCTTTTCTTCAGTGCCTTTTAGGCCTTGGCTCTTGCTTTATTTCTCATGACCAACAAATACCTTGAGGGCCTCAAAGGTATTATTCATTCTTTACTTATCCAAGGTAGTCAGGTACTTTGTTTGTACAGCGTTACGAGTTTCCTGGACTCTCGGGGAATCGACGTGGTTCGAGATTAGGTTCGCCCGGGCTGACAAGGAAGAGCTCTACATCCAACCCCCAGCAGCCTGTGGAACCTTTCTTGATATGCCAAAGGACAACCTTGAAGGTTAAGAGCCCGAGGTTGGCAGCAACCAGTAACAGTCTACCTCGTGAGGCTGGCATCGTGGTCGACCAGTCTCAATTTAGCATGCCAACCACCGATCAATACCACTCCAACACCATAATTCATGAGAATCATCTCGGGTGTCATTGATATCATACAGTCTATCACCCATCCTTCCATGCCTCACAGCTCACCGCTCACAGCTCACCAACTCTCACCTTTCCACCAACCCTCTCACATCAGCAACAGCCGCCCTCGCCATCTTCTTCAACAACGTCCTCTCGTCCGCCTCCCGGTACCGATCCCACGTATCAAGCCCCTCTTTCGCCTGTATACTCAGCGTCTCATATCCTTGCTTGATCACCTCCGTCACCTGCATGCTCGTCAGGTTCCCCTTCTTCTTGCCGCCCTCCGCAAGCAGCTCCTTGTAGTGCGTGCTCACGCTAATAAGCGTGTCAATCGAGTTGCTCGGCCGCTTGCCGAGCTGATAGCTCTCCTTGAACTTGGTCAGCGTGTCGCCCGCCTCGACGACCTTGTAGAATAGATCATCGTATGCCGCCGGTGACGGCAAGAATCCTTCGCCAGCCGAGAGCGAAAGCGCGACCAGGTTGACGACATTGTCTAGCAGGAGGTCGATTTGCGAGAGGTCCTTCAGGTCCGCGACGTATTGTGTCAGGAACCGAATTAGGTTCAGCAACGCGCGGAACAGATCCGCCCAGTGATACGTCAGTCGCGTCCGTGACCTTGAGAGATAGGAAATCACCCGCAGCAGGATGCCGACGCAGAGCGTGTAGAGCCCGACGTCCAGCCTCCTCCGAAGATTGTGTGTGATACCGTCCACCATGGTATCCAGCACGGCTGTCGCCAGGATCCGGTCCCCTCTGACCAGCGGGAGGAACGGTTGCCTCTGGCGACACAGACGGACCTGCCCCTTGGACTCTTCGCTGCATATCCGCTTGCATAGCACGGGGTCCTCGATTAGGAGGCGGAAGACCATTAGGTTGAGATGCGAGTAGTGTGTCGTGCGTTCGGAGAGATGGGCATGCTGGAGTAGGTAGGACGTGAGTGATGTGAAGGCTGCCAATGGCTGTTCTTCGCCCTTTTCGGCAGGCAGGGTGGCGAGGTTGAAGCAGAACAGCTTGTTGGCGTGGGTAAAGTCATAGGTTGCTAGCAACACGGCTGCTTCCTCGCCGGGTCTGCTTCTTGTCAGTTGCTACATTTCCTCACACCAAGGTCAGCTAGAGGATACTCACAGCTTTGTAAACATCTGCTTCATGGTCTCGGCATCGTAGACGGGCTTCTTTTCCGGCTTAGGACCCCTCGCAACCGCGCCAAGGCCCATCATGCGTAGTGTACCGTTGAATGTCCACCCCTCGGGCAAGTCATCTTGCACATCCACGAATTGTGTAGTCAAGCTCTCGCACGTCTGACCTATGCACCGGATGATCTTCTTGATTGTCGCCTCGTTGACAAAGTCGTTTAATCGCATCTGGTAGGGGTTCTGGAACTCGAATTTGTTGTAGTTTGCCAAGAGGCCAAGGAGGGAAAAGGGGCTGAGGATGCGCTCCGTCGTGTCGGTGTCTTGTATGAACTGCGGGATCGTTAGTTGAGGCTCACACAAATTGCAAGGGTAGAATGATCCGACCTTCATTACTGAGGGGAAGAGGTCTCTCTGGATAAAGTATGTCAAGAGACTTGTCTGGTATGCGCCCGCCGTCACAGCCAGGACAACCTCGACCGCCTTTTGTCGCAATTCCACTGGAACGCGTTAGTCCGTCTCATAATTGACCGTAGTTGCTTTCCCTTGTGCCAAACTCACAGCTCTTCCCACTCCTAATGATCTGGTCCACAGCGCCCACAAAGTCCGTAAAGATCGTATCGACATAATCGATCCCAGCCAAGACGATGATGATATCCGAGCTAGGGTGCGCATACTTTTTCGAAAGAGCCGAGCACAGGAACACACTGAGTGTCTATCATCCCATTGAATCCAAGTCAGCAACTCTATCAGCAACTTCTAAACCTCGCCCCGGCGCAAAAGCCAAGGAACGAGGTTGTTCCGCTGGTTTACTCACGTCAAGCGCATGCAGATCTGCGACACCCTGTCCACTCTTCATGGCAGTAACAGCGCGGGCGAAAAGCTCCCTAGTATGCTCCTCCAACGCAAGCATGTCCGCCGGCCCCAGGCCATCGAGGATTCGTTTCAAGGCGGCGCGGTCGGGCCGCAGGAGAAAGAACTCGCGCCAGAAGCCCTCGGAGCGTTCTGCGTCATCTTCGGCATCCTACTCAATCATGGAGTTCGTATCAGCGGGTTGCCAGTGTACAGGGTCGTGCTTCTTTGCTTAGCAGTGATGTTTGGGAAGGTACGGCCATGCGGTCCGGAAGTTGAAGATCGTCAAGGGGGAATGCTCGGTCAGGCGCAATGGGGGGAGCTCGGGATTCGTGGGTATAAAGATCGAGGAGAACACACACCTAGGGAGAAAAGGTTAGCTACAAGGCCTACATGAAATCGGCGACAGAGTACCTTGGACACACAAAGACATGGTCGAGGGGTCACAAAGGCAGGGAGAAGCGGAGCTGTCGAACCTTGAACAGCGACTCGTACAGCTGTACGATCTTGGGTTTGAAGACCTCGGGCGGGGCCTGACGGGTCAGCGGTGACGCTTCCATTCCCGAGCTATGGCGATCTGTGGCGAGGAGGACGAGGAATTGACAGCCCAAGGTTTCGAGCCGGAGGCAGCGGGAGGAGGGTAGGATAATCTGTAAATGTTTGGTTTTGGGGGCTGACGACGTCGGTCCGGCAGCACGCGAGCTTACCGTTGCGATACGCGTTCCGATAAAAAAAAAAGATGGAGAGGTCCCCGTTACAGCTCAGGGTTTCTGCACCGTTTGCTACCTGTAATAGCACGGTTTTAAACGGGCATCTGCTAACAGATGATACAGTGCTTCTAGAAATGATGACTGTACTTGCACATGTGCATTCTCCCCCTGAACTCGGGCTGCCTCCAAAAAAAGATCGGGACACTTGTCCAGCGCCAGAAACATCCATGGCATGTTTCATGCACGGGCGCATCATAATCCAGGCTTTCTCCGTAGGGCTGATATTGAAATTTTAACTACAGGGCCCCTGATCCAACCATCTTCCCAATCCCCAAGGCCGACGCCTCTGTTCCATCACCTCCGCATCCTGCTCTTTACCTCTCCCAAGAAGCGACCGGGTCACCAAGGCAATAAAAGTTACAACCCAAGGTCTTTCCTATCTTGGCCGCATCGAGAGTCGAGTCAGCGAGAGAAGAACCGCAGCCTGCGCTCTTCGTGGTTGTTCGAAGCCTCGTCTTTCATTTCTTGCGCCGAGTAATTCTCAAACTTCCTGGGTTGCTGAGGCACCTGCTTGGGCAGAATTGATTTCTCTCTTGCCTTGAAGACTCGGCGCATCTCTTGTTCCTTTGCGGTAGCAGCATCTCTGTCGGGGCCCGGCGACATTTGAGAAATGTGTCGCCGAGCAGCAAACTGCCGCTTACGCTCCGCCAATCTTCTTGACCACCATGAGTATTCAGTCTCTTTTCCATCCGGGAGTTGAGAGGTATTCGAAACTCCTGGGCCTTGAAGGCTTTCCGAATTCTGACTCTGGGGCGGAATCTCCGAATGCTCTTTCGATGTCTGTTGGTCCAGCTGAGGGTTGGCGCCAGCATCCGTGGCTTGGTCCGTCTTTGGGTGCTTAACAGGTACCCATATGACCAAGTTGAAATCCGCCGGCTCTGGACCTTGGTCGGACTCCACGAACGATGCAATGTGGTCAGCGAAGGCTTCAATCTCTTCGAGCGCATCCTGACCCAAGATGACATCATGGATACAACTCTTAAGAATATGGAATTGGAAGGCCGCATCATCACAACTTAATGGAGAGCTCGACTGGCCCATGCAGGCCCAATGTGCCCATGCAGGACCCATTGTGTTTTCCATTTTGCCGTCAGGGAATAGCAAAAGACGTTGATCATTCCAATCAATGGTGCCATGCCAATTCGTATGGCGGCGCGCAAAGCTGGACGACAGGAGGTTTGACTCAGAACCTGAGTCGGCAAGTGCCAGGACTGCAACACCGCCGATTGTACCTTGAAGCCGTTGACTAACAGATTTAACATTGCTTGCGAAGAGAACCGATGTTGCCCAAGGAAGTCGGGGAGCTCTGCTCAGACAGGCACGGTGTTGGTTCATTGTGCCCGAAGTTGTGAGAAATTCGCTTCCTAGGACAACATCATGAGCGAGATCACTGATGACCTGGAACGCGATTTTCCAGGATTTATCTGGATCATATGCGAATTTCCATACAGCATTGACGGTACCGGCACTCATGATGGTCTTGCCGTTGGCCATGCGAAGACCTGTGTCTTGAGCCTCTGACAGGCCGGGTGGTGGCTCAAGACCGAGTCGCTTGGCAAGCGAAGAAGACACCAAGTTGCAGCCAGCGCCAGTATCGGGAATTGCATTGACCAGTTGTCCGTCTACTGCTCCTCGTGCCATAAGCATGCCGTCTGATGCGGACCCTGGCATCGTAAATGTGTTTGCTAAAGGCAATTTCATTCCTGTCAGCTGCATTGTCTGGGGCAAAGTGACTAGAAGGCTGTGTGGTGCGTCCTTACATGTACGGTCCCCAGACGCGATGAAATCGGCATATTGTCATCTCAATGTTGGGTTTGAAAGGACCCGATATACATTTCGTATGCGGCCGAGTTCGATCTCGCATACGGACCTCGTACAGGAAAAGTATGTATGGAGTTTCTGTCTATAAGCTGCTTTAACCTCAACTTGCTTGGTATTTTCTGGTATGTCCAGAAACTCGAATAACTCATCAGATTTCCGGAAGCGAACCATCTTGGACGCTTTTGACGTATATAAGGACCGTCAACCTAGGCAACGTCTGCGACGTTTAAGGCGGGAGAGAAACAGGTCAGCTCGCTGCTAGAGGTAAGACGACATCAGGCTTTGATATTCCTGACAATGGCTATTCAGGTTTAGCTACGCCCCTAACAAGACACCCTGGTAGGGGGGTGATTGGTCAATTCGTCTCCAAGGCATACTTGCACATTAATACCAGGCATCCAACCAAGAGCTCCCTTACTCATGGCAGGCAGCTGGGTTGCCTTGATACCCAAGTCCGTTTTTCACTTCCAGGTGCCCATCAATGCAGGTAGATCTTGGCGTGCACATGATGAAACAATCCTCGCCAGAAAAGGTCTGATCAAGATACACCTATGCCTTGCTCTTAAGAGTACAGACCGATTGCCCGCTCTTGACCCATTATCCTCCCATATTCTCAGAGAGTGGCAGCCGCGAGCACAAACGAATGTAGCAGTTCGACTGCACAGAGGTCACGTCCCAAATGGCAGCCGTACCTCCCGGTTCATCAAGCCACGCAGCTTTCGCGGATTTCATTGCCTCTGATCCCGAGCTGCCCGTATTCAGAAGCTTCCAAGCTCTAAGCGCTCGGAACCTCCTTCACCTGCAGTCGAAAATGCTGGAGATCGAAGCCGAGCTGCAAAATTTCGACGAGGATGATGCCGTAAGCGTCAGCGAGACTAGCCGTCTCGCCACAAGGTGCTGAGAAGTATTTGCAATAAGAGCTCAAGAAAAGGATTTAAGAGAGGCCAAGAAGATGGATCTTGTGCATCGACTACAAGGAACCATAAAAGAATACCGTACGTTCCTCGAAATCTGATCATGAGCGTAATCGTTGTGACGGGATATAGATGGGGCTTGGGTTTTGCGAAGCCAAGTAATGAAGTTCACAACCCCCAACGATCGAGTCTTTCACGTCTTTCAGGGCTGGTTCGACTCCGAACAGCCCTTCCTCGGCCAAGGCCACGATCTACCCAGCAAACGAGACGACTTCATCGCCCTCGCTCCATCATCAGGCGCAGATTTCCTCACCCGAAATCTCGAAGATCTCGCAGGGAGATACCTAGCGGTACGTCAGTCCTTCTCTATCACAACCTCGCCGGATAGTTCATGATAGTTCGAGCCAGGGGAAACGACACAAGGAAACAACAGAAGTAAAATACTACTCCGCCCGTCACGTCACCCGCCTCGTCACAATAATCACCGTCCTCGCCGCCTCCCTCGTAATCCAAGCCGCCGTCGTCACCCTCTACCTCGTCCACAACGAAGTCCTACGCCTCTGTATGATCGCCGTCTTCACCAGCGTCTTCGCGGCCAGCTTAGCCGTCATGACGGACGGGCGAAGGACGGATATCATCCTGGCGACGGCGGCCTGTGCGGCGGTGCCGGTGGCTTTTGTCGCGCAGGATTGAGGTTTATAGTAATTATAGGATTCGATTTCCCCAGTTGCAGTTGACTATTCAAGTCGAAAGCTGGGAATACTTACATACCTTAGTGACTGAGATTCTTGGGAGGTTAGACCTCATCTCAGCATGGAAACGGCCGACGCCGACCTCGTCGAAGGTGTGACGTTGTGGGTCCGGCTGGAAATGGGAGAACGGGCTCCGGCCGGCCCCGCACCAAGTACTAGGGCTCACCCTCGACGCTGGGAGCACTCCAAGAAGAACGTTTTGGTTTGGGTAGGTAATATGGACCATCTTGATTACGATGATGGCGGTGGTGGTAGTAGTGGTAGGTCTGGCTGGCAGTAGCATACAGCCTATCTTACGCAGACGTACAGTCAAATTAACTTGGCTCGAAGGTGGATGTCTTTGGTTACCACAAAGCCTCGTTTCCAGAAAGAAGACACCGACCAATTCACAGCGAGTTCACACACGTTCACATATGGAAGATTGCCAATGAGACCTGGTAGCAACATTTCTTTATCTCCCATTGAGAACGAAATCCTCTCCAGACTCAAGCGGAAGCACCAACCTGCAGCCATCCATCCTTCAAGCTTTCTCTTCATGCTCGCTCATTACTCGTCAATGGAAAAACATGGGAACTAGACTTGATTCACGGTTGTGATTATTAGAATTGATTTGTATACGTTGGATGTACTGTAATAATCCCCTAGTACCTGGTGTAGGTAAAACCGAGAAAACCATGTCCCCCAAACCCCCCTATTGTATCCTAATGCTTCGCATCGCTCTGTGCTTCGCAAACCACCCAAAGGTTGTTCAAACAAAAGAAAATCAATCCAACTCCCCTCGCAATGCCATGGTTGTGTGTGATTGTTATATACAACTCTCGCAGACTTGTGTCCGCCCAGAGATTAGTGTGTAGGTAGTTGGTCAGTCGAGGTATTGTAGATCTGGGATGGCCCTCGTCTAGTACATGACACTCTGCCGCCATCGTTCGATAGACTGCATCTGCCCATTGTGGCCAGGTTGCATAGGCATCTGCATTTGCTGCATCGGCATAGGTGCCATACCCTGCTGCATGCCCATGGGCTGCATCTGCATCGGTACACCCATGCCTCCGCCGTAGGGGTTCATGCCGTTCATGCCTCCCATGTGATTCATACCGCCCATACCGCCAGCAGTGTAGCCTCCGTATCCGCCTAGATTTGGCTGGCTCATCTGAGCCATACCAGGGTTTCCGTACACTTGATGCTGCTGCTGCATAGGCTGCTGGAAAGGCCCTCCGTAGTTGCTCAAAGCCATGCTGGAGCGGTTCCATCCGCCAGGTCCCATATTGACACCTAAGCCAGCACTGACAGGCGGCAGCCCAGGCTGCGCAAGGAGACCTCGAGCACCCGGCCCACCGCCGCTACCTCCGTTGGCGTCGTTGAAAGCGCCGTTCTTATAGCCGCCACTCCGCTGATTGTTCGGCCCGGTCAGGGTCTGCGGCATCTGAGCGCGGACTGCGGCCATCTTGGCCTCCTGTTCCCGAACCTTGCGCCGCTCCTGCTCGAGGCGGCGCTGCTCGTCCAGGGCTGGGTTGTAGGCAATCGGGTGGGAGTTGAGGACATCGGCTAGACTGTGCTTCTTGCGCAATTGAGGTGCTTCAGCCTCAGCCTGGACCGGCCCGCCGCTGAGCATCATCTCCTGCTCACGCGCCTCGCGCTCGGCCTGCAGTCTCTTCCTACGCTGGCCAAGCGTCTCCTCTCCCTCCTCTGGCTGGGCCTCCTTCTCCTTGCCCTTGTCTCCAGGTTTCTTCTCATCGTTATCGCCAAACTGGGCTAGGATCTCCGCAGAGAATGCTCGACTGACAGGGCGGGCGTTGGGAAGATTGTTGTGCTCGGCTTCGTCCTTGGCTCTGAGGCGTCGCATACGCTCTCCGAGAGTCTCTCCAGCGATAGCTTCGTCCTCTGACTCCTCCTCGGGCCTCAAGTGCTCGACAGAAGGCATCTGGTTGAGACGCATCTGGCTCAGACCGGCGTTCAGGGTGAAGTTGCTCCTCTGCTTAGCCAATGTCCTCGGGGGTTCTTGGCCGTGGAGACGTGCACGGCGAGCACTAAGAGGCTCATTCTCTTCCAGGTCGCGACGCTCCATCAGACCCATAGGTCGATTCTTCTCGGCCACATGTGGGTTGCCGGCGTACAAGACGCCAAGCGGAACCTCGTCTTCGTCGGAGCCGTGGTCCTCCTCCTTGGCGCCGTCAACTTCCCAAGCAAGGGCAATCTTCTTCTTCTCACGGTGCCTCTTCTGCGTCTCGGCAACCGCGTCCAGCTCGATGAGTGTCGCATGCATGCCGTTCTGCCCAACGTTACGGTTCGGGTTCTGAGTGCGCATCTTGGCGTGGTACTTGCGCAACTGCAGCTCAGCGAGGAGGGTCGTAGGAGGCCCATCGAGGATTCCAGCAAACTCATCGACTTCCTCTTCTTCCTCTTCCTCATCTGAACCCTCGCCCTCGGCCTTTTCCCTATCCTCACCGTCGACGTGATCAGAAAGAGCTTGGTTCTCTTCTCTGCTACCAGCCATGGAATTCTTCCTGGATCCATTGTCGGACTTCTTGCTGAACGGCATAAGGCCGCCCTTCTTCTTCTGCGACGCGGCCCGAACATGCTCTTCGGGGAGCAAGACGGTGGCGGTAGACTTGCGGTTCTTCTTTTTATCGGGGCCGTACGTCTCATTGCCCAGCTTTCCTGCAAAAGCGTGGTCCGTGAAGGCACTGACTGGGGCATTCGCAGATGCATCAAGAATGCTGTCGAGCGTCGCCATTGCGGAGCCTCCCTTGACCTCGATCTGCGGTGTTGTGGACGGTAAATCGAAAAAGGCGCTCGCGCGGAGTTGTGGCGGCAGGTTAGAAGCCCTTGGCATCTTGGACTTGCGGCGTTGCGTTGGCGGGGGATCCTCTGGCATGTGTTCGGGTTCTTCACCACCACCAACAGCAGCAGCACCATCACTCGACAGCAACGGGTCGCCCTGTTCGGACGGCACATGAGAATCGACCGCAGCAGGTTCTTTGAGCGATGCGTCACCCGAACGCTGTCCCTCAATATCGTCGCCAAAAGAGGACATGCCGTGGCCGGCCAGCGGGTCGGGCAGCCACATCTTGGATTCGCGAACCTGGGACGCCTCGGGGTCCTGAGGCAGGTACTTTGCCTGGCCGAAACCAGGATGGCCCATAGCCTGCAGCACCTTGGAGTGCCTCGCGTTCCGGACCTCGGTCTTTGGCTTCCTGGACAGCTTGGGCGGCAGGTTGAGCATGGCGGGCACGCGAGCGGGGTAGTAGAGCATCTCTTGGCCGGTGAGCTCGTCAAAATAGGACTGTGGCCGGATGGTGTTCCTGTTGTTTCGTGGCATACGTGGCGGCGGTGCTTCGTACTGAGGCTCTGGGATGTCTGGCATCGGCATAGTGTGCGGGACGGGCATGGGCGCGTCGCCGTATTCGCTCTGCTCACGCGAGTCGTACTCGCTCCGCTCGAGGTCTTCGGGCTGGCAATGCACGCCGTCAAAATCCCCAAAGGCATTGGTGTGGTCAAACGTCGATGTCGATCTCGGCGTGGGCGGTCTGTCGTCAGAGTCTCGCCTGCCGCTGTCTCCGCCAAAGTCCAGGCCAAGGCCTCCAGAATGCTGGTCCATCTCGCCAAGCAAGTTAAAGACACTGCCACGGTTCTCTTCGTTCGTATTGGGACGGCGGATAGTAGCGTCGTCGTCGGCTGTCACAGGGATAGGGGCGTGATCGGCTTCGTCAAGAACACGTCCAGTCAGAGCAACAGGTTCCGATTCGGCGATCTCAGCAAGGGAAGGCTTTCCAGAGCGGGCACTCCTGGTAGACCCCTTGCCAGAACCGTGTCGTGACATGATGGCATCGACGTCGATTTCGGGGCGGCCGCGTGAGTTGTTGGAGCCGGAGCGCAGGCGGCCGGTCAAAGAGTGATTGGGAGACATGACGTAGCCGCTGGGAGAGTAGCCGCCGAGGCGGGCGTTGTTGTTGAGCTCGACGATGGAGGCGACGGGAGGGATGACGCGAAGGGGACCGGGTTGGGCCGAGGATTCGTCGATGGGGGAGTGGGATGCGGCGAGATTGGCAGCAAGGATGGAGGAACGGCGGGAGTCGGAACGCTTCAACTCTCCATGCAAGTCGCGGATGGCGTCCTCGATGGAGCTGGTCATGGACAGGCGCTCGGCCGACTTCTCGAGAGCAGCGACGTTTGTGGTATAGGCGCCGGAGCGGCAGTTGAGGTCCGGAACGGGGTGTTTGAGGGTGAAGGTGCCCGAGTCGGATATTGTACGAACGATTGGTTGGGCGACGGGACGAACGAGTGTAGATGCCGAAGAGGCGTGGTGATGTTGCTGCTGCTGCTGCTGTTGCAAACTGTCCTGGATTTGGGAAATGAGGCTGCTGTTGGACCGAAGGGACGAGGTGGAGATGTGACGGGCGAGAGCAGCAGGGGCGGAGAGGACAGTCGAGGAGGGTGAACAGGCGGCAAAGGAATTGGAGGTGGTGGTAGAAGTCGAGGTTGCCGGGCTCGTGATGGTGCCAGTTGCAGCAGCAAAGGATCTCGTATTGTGGTCGCTCGTATTCAGGTTGTCTGCGGTGGTGGTATTGATATTTTTCGTACGAAGGGCCAACAAGGGGGCAGACGCAGACGCAGAGGCCATGACTCTGCCCGTGGGCATCGGCTGCTTCTCCTGGATGGCTGCTGTTGGCGCTGCCGCTGGCGCTGGCTGGGGGCCCTGTAGCTCGAGGGACGTGCTGGCGCCATCCCTGACGCTACCGGCAGCCGTGTCCTTATCGGATCCCGTATTCCTATCGTTACCGACCTTAGGTAAGATGTTCTTATCGGTGCCCGTATCGTTATCGCTGTTCCCTTTTGGGTTGTTGGTGTTGGTGGTGGTTCCTGAAGTGGTCGCTGTCGTGGAACCCGTAGCAGTGTCGGTAGACGCTGCAGCAGCAGCGGCAGCGGCAGCGGTACTGCACCTGTCCTCCAGCTCCATTTCCATCTCTTCGTCTTCGGGCGCCCTGCCTCCCCGTCCCCTCCCCCTGTTCACCTGCAGCGGATCTAGCGACAGCGGCGTCGACCCGGCACGGCGCTGGCGCGGGCTCCTAGACGAAATTGCGAATGGCGGCACCTCGTCATCTTCGTACTTTTCGCACTCTTCGTCTTGATCCACAGCATTCCTTGATCCTGCCTCTGTGCTGTGACCGTCACCGTCCTCCGTTTGACTTTTTCTCGAGTGCGACCCTGGCCGCCGTGGCCGACACTCTATTTCCGTCGTATCGCGTGCGCCCGAGACATTCCTCTCTTCGTCTACGTCTGCCGCTGCCACCATTCCTGTCGTTGCCAAAGCCGTTCCCTTCGCCGCATGCGATAGTGTTTCTCCATGTAAGCTTAATCCTGAATATGCTTCTCCCGACCTCGACCTCGTCCTAGTCTCCTGAGTATGCGCTGCCATCGTCGTCTCTGGCGGTGGTGACGTCGACCTTTGCTGGTCGCGGTCGCGGAATCTCGGGCTACCCGTCGTCTTGCGCTCTCCTACCGCACTACTGCTGCTACCGCCAAAGCTCAAGTCGAAATCGCGATCGGGGAATAGGTCGCTGTCCATGGATAGAGGCGTGAAGCTCTTGTCGGCAAGAGACAAAAAGTTGGCAGGACTGGGCGTTGCTGTGGCGGATACGGACGGCTGCGACGACGAGGAGGCCAGGTCCTTTGTGTAGTCTCGGTCTTGTGCTCTTGTTTTCGTTCTCGTTTCCATTCCCATGCCGCCAACTGCTGCTGCATCTGCGTCTGTGTAGTCTGAGCCCATGGACGACGTCGAGGACCTGCGCACCGAGGCATAGCCGGCGTGCGCCATTGCTGCGATGGAGATTCAAAACGAGGTTTGGGCGCAGCAGAAAATTATAAGCACGGTAAAATGTCGAGGTTATTTACTTGGTTTGCGACTTCCTCGGTTCGGTCGAGTCTGGGGTGCGTTCGTTTGGTGGGCGGTGATGATGGGATGGCGTTTCCGAGTCACGGTCCCTGCGTGGGCGGTGCACCTTTGTCCCAACACTGTTGCTCTCGTCTGGAGTGAGAAGTGGTTGATGCTGTTGCTGTTGCTGTTGCTGTTGCTGTTGCTCAACGGTGATCGAGAATTCACTTGGATGCGCCGACGATGGGACGAAGTCGTGGCGCTTGGGTTCTCGAACACTCTTGGTGTTTGCTCTCTGCTGTGTGTGTATGGTCTGTGATATGGCGCTGCTATTGGTGGTATTTGGTGATGCAACAATTTAACTCTTGCGTTTCGTTGTGCAGCAGTGAAATTGCTGCTGCTGTCGTTGTTGTCTTTTCTGCTGTTGTGGCTATTGCTGCTATTGCCTTTCTTCTTCTTGCTTCAATCTGCGAACCTGGTGACAGTGACGTAGCGCGCGAAACATGGAGGATCTGCTGCAAGTCTCGAGGGCTGCTTCGTCGTAGCATCCGGTACCAAAGAAGGCGGTTCGTCGGGAATGCGCCGGTGCAAGGGCCGCAAGTTTCCAACCCCGAGTGTTTCTTTCGTCGCAGAGTGCTGAGGTGCTGTGTCGATGGCGGGTTGAAGGTAAGGCAGGGTCCCGGTGGCTGCGCCGAGGGGGTATAAGCCGAATAAGAGACGAATCAACAGAAACCAAGAGGACTGTGAAGAAGAAGGATTGTAAGAGGCCCTACTCCATAGGCACAGACGGGGTATTGAAAGCCAAGATATCGTCCTGCTACAACCTGCGCCTCCTTCGCAAGAGAGAAAGAGGTAAACAGAGTATGTAAGAGAGCGAGGATGAGTGAGAGCAGAGTGAGAGCAGAGTGAGAGAAAGATGAGTAAGTTGCGTGTGAGCTGCAATGCAATGTCCGAGGACGAGTGACGACGATGGGGGACGGATGAGATGGGACGGATTCGGGAAGGGTGGGAGAGGGTGTGTAGATATTGGGCCATGCTATGGATGGATAATGGAAACACTGCTGTGTACTCCCACAAAGAGCGAGTGAGTGCTGGCCGGGTGTGGATGGAATGGACACCACACTTCTCGCTCTTCACTGGGCATATTCACCTGCTCACTCATTCACACCCACTGCGGTGGACTGGGGATGGGGATGGGGAACTCTGAACGGGGACGGATACAGCAAGGCAAAAGATAGCGCACGCGCGCGCTCGCCGGGCAGGTTCAAGGGTGGATGGACCACGGAGTACTGGGCAGCGAACAGGATGTTCCCAAGGTCTGGAACCACCCAATTCAAGGAACAAGGAACATGGCAGCACCAGTTCCAGGAGCAGCACCAGGAGACGGAGAGGTGTCAACCAGGTCTGGCAGATCACGGTTCCTCTCTCTATCTCTCTCCCGTCCCGTCTGTATTTCTCTCTCTATCTGGCTCTCATCTTCTTCACTTCACCTGAGATCCCAAGTAGGAAAGATGAACAAGATAGACGCACACGCCCCTCCGTTCAAACTTCAACCCCATGCATGGCCCCAAAAGATAAGGTCCAACTGCCTCTGACTTGGCTCTCTCATTTTTAAACAACGACCCCGGGCCACGCGGTGTGATATGGTGTACACGTGTAAAGTACTCCGTAAAAAGTGAGATAGTTTCCGGGGTTGCAAAAAAAAAAAAAAAAAAAAAAAAAAAAAAAAGAAGATGGTATCCGCAGAGAGACACGGACGGCTATCTCATCAAACGCACGCGCGCATGTCTGGGATCCAGCAAACAAATCGACCAGGGTGGTTGGCAGACAGCTACTGCGTAGACACACTTTGACAGCAAGCCCTTCGAGGTTGGAGATACGCACTGATGATTGACAGCTGATCAAGCTATGGAGTACTTTAGAACAACAAAGCAGCTCCGCCTTTAGTATTAAGGATCCCGCCTTTTTTTTTCTCTCTATTCATCGTTCTCAGCTGGTCCAGTTTGAACAAGTCCAAGTTCCAGACCATGTCGAATCCGGATTCAGAAACTGTTTGTGAACACTCTAGACTCTAGTGCGGTAGTGTATTACTGGATGCCGGTGTAGGGGGGTGTGAATGTGTCCCCATATGGAAATACGAGAAACTTTTGTACTGCGTAATGAGTGAACCCCAACTTACAGCACGTACGTTAGGACTGCTGCTGTATTTCCCCGTGTAATTTTTCCCACACGTTATTTGCTTTTGCTGGTCCGCGGGGCCTTGGTTTTTCTCTGGTCAAATAGCGACGGGCTAGTATGTAAGCGGCCTATTTTTCAATATGGAGGTCGCAGGATTGGATGGGAGTGGATGTGCCCGCCGCCCGCCGCCGTCAACTGCAGTAGCCGGCACTGGCTCTACGCTTGATTCCCCGGAGAAAGCCAATCTTCGAGATAGACGGCTGACGGACAGTATCAAACATGAGGAACAAAGATGAAGTCTGCGGGGAGGAACAAAGCAATGGCAAGATTCAACACCACACTGGACGACGGCACCTCGCCTGCTATACCTCTCCCGAATTCTTCCCCAGGTCCCCTTCCCCCCTTAAAAGTTTAAACAAAACGAAAAAGCTCAGGCTAAGAGACGTTTGACAGGTGAGCTTCCGACAAGGCCACTCCCTGAAGAGATTTCCCCCCGTGGGCAATGAGAAAAAGCTTCGCGGTCTGGAGGTAAAAGCCGACGAGGAGAGCATATTGAAGCTGACGCATTCTCGTCATCAAAGTGACAAAGTCTCCGTGTCTCTAAACTCTACGATCCTTCCGCCGGCATCTCACTCTTTAACATGCGCGGTTTTTTCTGCTGGATGTCGCTGCTGTGGTGACTCCCTTCCGTTCGCCGCCGCTTCAGACAATCCCATCCTCCGTGTCTCTCGGCGTTGCTTGGGAGCAATCCATTAAATTGGGTACTGCCCCTCGTCTCTCCCGGGTAACGAATAAAAATCACATCAGGGGAAAAAAACGCCCAAGTCGCAGAAGAAGAAACGACAAGAGGGTTCTTCCCCGTCAGGGGCGCGCAGCAGCAAGGCACACGACACGCAGCACAAGCAGGGATATTGTCTTGGGCAGAGTACGAAAAAGGGAAGGGAAAAAACCTTGGGTACGGAGGTACAGAGAAATTCGTACCTGTAAAACGTGGATCACTCTTGATCACCCCCACCACCAATGACTGGCCCCGTAAGGATGACGATGATGTCGTTCCTGGATCCTTCTTTTCTTTTTTTCCGCTCTTTTTCTGCGGTCCCGCTCGCGCTATTGAAGACGAAGGGTTCAGGGGTTGATGGACGGCCTTGACGGCTCATGTTCTGCCCCATCGCGTTGCCTGGGAAGAAGAAGAAGACGAAGAAGGGCGGTACCGGATGATCGGATTACCGAATGGGTTGCTAGACGCGCGGAAAATGAGGCGAAAACATACCACTGAGAAAAGGATTGTGAAAACAAACTTCGGGAGATGAGATGACAAGAGTCAAGTAAAAAAGGTTTTGAGCCAATTTCAGATTTGTCCAAGCAGAGCAATCTTTTACTCTATTGGCTTGTGGAAAGCCAAATGAGACGATAACCACACCAATCGACGTCGAAGGATGAGCGAGAGAAGAGTTGCTTCGCATTATCTGTACCCTCGATATCGTGGCTGATGATTGTGAATATGAGACATGAGCTAGCAGCAGCCGGTGATGTGATTGAGTGAGTGAGTCTTAATATTGTACTCGTACTCCGTAGTTCGCATGAGATGAGACGCAATGTGACGGACTTATCAGCAAGAAAGAAATACACCGAGACCGGCGTCAATCCAGGGAAATTAGCCCTCCCAGAGTTTGAAGCGATACAAAGCACTTCGAGCAAATCATCAATCTTGATCTCATCTTCCTTATCACAAGAGAATAGCCCCCAATAGGCAATGGTCGGTCAGTGTCGCAACGTAGCGGTAGCCCCCCGCGCTTGCGCTTACTTCCTTAGTCTCCGGCCTGCCATCTCATCCCAAGAGAGCCCGGCCGACGCCACATATTGCTGTCCGGAAACTCTGAGGTTCAGGTTTTCAGAGCACTCCCCTCCGTACATGAATGTACACTGCTAATGGCGGCCTGGGGCTGAGAAGCATGGGCTGAACAACGCATGCGGACCCAACGGAGTTCACATTGACGACCAGGCGGCCAGTCTTCCTTTTCGTCGCTGGTCACTCGAATGTCTCGGCTGTTCAGCCTGGCGTGCGTGCGTGCGTGCAGCATCTAGGCAAAGCAAAAAAGGTCGCAGAATCGCAAAGAAAAGCCGAGCCGGCTGGACGCTCCGGAGCATCATGTCTTCCAGGCCCCCGGAAACCTTGGCCTACATCACGGTAACGGGCATGAAGAGCAGAGACGGGACTCTAAGATGGGACTCGGAGGGCTCCAGACGAGTCTCCAAGCTTCCCAAGCCCCGGTAGCCAAGTAGTTCCCCAAGGAATAGCGGATATCATACGCGTGTAATTGGGTCTCACTTACTCACACCTCTTTACTCGCCCGTCAACACATCTCCATGATCCATCCAGTGCATCCGCATGATGCGTCTTTTCCTCCGCAGAATCCGAGAGAGGCCCCCAAACCCACATATCAACTTCCCGAAACCTCACAAGACACACCAAAGAGTGGGAAACCCCAGTGCCCCCGATTTCATGCCTGTGAGAATCCTTCGCTTCCCACTTTGCCAGCTCCCAAGTTCCCAGCAAGTGCAGACAATCCCCGACATGAGGGAAAATATCCTCCGGTGCCGAAGGCCGAAAAAAAAGGCATGGCAAGGGGTGAGAGGAGGAACTAAACATGCTAAACTAAGGCAACAGATGCTCAAGTGGGCAAAAGGCACGTCCGAACCGCATACCCGCCCCCCGTTCCGTCCGTCTGAGCGTTTTCTTAGTCCCATGCCCGTCTACGCTGGACAAATCGTCATCCTGCATTGAAGTCTCCAGATTATAGGGTAGCGTTTCTCGTTTCCCATCCTTTTGGAGACTTTGAGTTGACAGCGACGGTTAGTCCCACGAAACCATTTACAGTAGCGCCTATTCCGGCCTTGCGTCTTACAAGTTGCCCGACGTCTTTGCGCCAAACCGGGAGGCGATATCTCGGCCGTGCTCACCGCGGACAGCTCACCGCAACATCGCGAACCAAGATCTCGATCAATCTTCCCATTCTCGTAAAGACAACCAAGACTGCGAAAACCTAGGGGGAAATCCAAATCGTAGAAAGTTTCGAACGCTGACACTCGGATACTTTTTCTTCTGCAACCACCCATGTAAGCCGGACCTAAACGTAAGGTAACCATAATCGCAAAAAACTTGGTCTCGTCTAAACTACCACCCCTCGTGATCCAACCACAACCCCCCAATACCACCCCTCAGACTCGAGTCGAGAGAGTTAAGCCAGCCAGCCAACACACCTCCCGGGCGTACCCCATGCAGCCACGCAGCCACGCAGCCACGATCACGCTGGCACCAGCAGTTCGAAGCCCGTAGGTTCGCAGCGGGGATGGCGTCGTGGCGTCGTGGCGCGACCACAAACACCCCAGACGCACGCCGCGTGGCTTTGCGCCTCTCTCTCCACATGTTCCCATCTCTTTCTGTGTCTCTTCTCCACAAAGAACTCATTCCACAAGGTTAAGAACCCATTGAGGAATGCAAAGAGTGAAGAACGCCCCCGGATCTACGCGCCTATCTATCATTGTCTAAGCCCGCAGAGAAACAAATACAAGCCGTCAACTATAGTCTATCCAATTGGATGGACAGAGAGGCAACGCCCCAAGACTCTTTCGATGCTCGGCTGTAGCCATACACAAGCCCATCATACGGGCGAGTAAGTACACTCACACCACCCCGCGCCGCAAGTCGAGAACCACATCGATTTCGTCGGCCAAGGACACTATCATCCGCCGGTCCGCCTGCTTTCGGCAACGGCACGCTCCCAGCATTGGCAAACAGAAAAAACCGACGAACCGCAAAGAGACAGTGACCCATGAGCTTGTCTGAATGCCGTTTGATGTGTTAAATCCCATTCTTGTGTCTTCTGGGCCAGTAATCCCCACCCTGGGCCCCGGATCTTTTGACGAGACCGAATCCGTCCCTTTCAGAGTAAACACGCTCGGCACTTCGAGAGGCGAACAAGCAAAGCTGCCTTGCTTCCCCGCGAACACGTTGGAGAAACTTCAAGAACACATTTCGAAGCCTCCAGGCGACTGCCGAATGGGAAGCATTTCGGATGCAATCACTAGAGTCGGGAGTAAACGCAAGCTTTGCTTTACAGACAGATGTAACGACACCAACCTCTCACACCGCAAATTTTTTGACCTCGCTCCGTGCCAATCCAACACCGGACCCGACCAACCCGCTCCCACCAGTCCGTGTCCTCCGCCACGACGGCCCTCTCCTCGGAAGGGAAATTCCAATGCGGTTCCTCTCAGGCGCCTGACTTCTCTCAAACTCACTTTGTCCTTCTCTCACAAGCTGCGGCGGCCGTGAGCGGATCGGGATCGGTAGACATGTCATCGATTCAACTTCACTCATCCAAGTAGAAGCACACAGAATTACCCCTGCCATCGCGTCCGTCCAAGAATGTACCGATGTTGCTTTCAGCAGAACAGTTCGCAAGCAGGATGACAAGGCTCGTCGTCCAAACAATGTCCAATTTGATTACCTACACCTCTGAGGTAATTAACCCGCAAACTCTATTCCATCCAAATCAGGATGGGGGAGGGAACCTGGAGACCTGACTCGCAATAAAAACATGAAAGTCCAACCGACCCGGCGTCCTGGAAACCTTGAACCTAGAACCATACCCATTGCCCCGGATTCCCCCCAAGGCTGGACCATGTTTTTCCAACGGCCCAACCTCTTTCGGTGAACCCCATCTCGCGGCATGTAAAAACCCAGGAACAAAATTTTCCGTTTCTCTTTACAACAACCTAGGTAGCTTTATGATTCCTCCTAGATATCGCTATCAAATCACCTAATAAAATAACGAATGGATGGCGACTGAAGATAATGTCCAAGTCTGTGCGCGCAAGAGAAGGATTCAATAGCGCGCGATGTGATCCCGTAGCCCGCAGGCCACGGAAGGCCGCCGCAGAGATAAGCGACGGAATCGTGGCGGCGGCCCATCAAGACCGAGACCAAGGAACCGGGGCGAGTTACGCAATTTCGCACCCAGAGTCTTTGCAGATTTGCAGGTGTCCCGATTTCCAAAACGCGATGCCTCCGTTGTGGCATTGGTGGCTGTCTATCAGGAGCTCATGATAACGCCAGTGGTATGAGAGCCTTCCTACTTCCATTATCACGTTTCCTCATTTCTTTCTCTATCGCGACTCACGACTGGTCGAATAAGATGAGAAATCCACCCAGTCCTATGGAGTAGACGTGTGTCTAATCTCGCAATCCGATAACGTCCCTCTGATTGTCCTTGGAGAGAACCGAGAGGACGCAACCTCGCCATGTACTCCCCGTAAATGAGTCCGTACATCGCCATGCAGGTCCCGCCCATCTCATCACATTTGACAATCTCGGCAGGCAGTCATCCTGCGGCACAGGAACCGTAAACGACCAAACGTCACGTCCAATGCACGGCCGCGAAATTAGACACGGCCGTATCTAAATGTCAACTTCATCCGCGTTGAAGCCGCGTCAAGGGGGTGGACGTGTGTTGTTCTCTGTCTTGTATCGACTCGACTCGTTTCGGAGTACGGATACCAAGATCTATAATAGACCATGTCGTATTACTTCGCGCCCGTTTGAGGAACAGAATAAGAAAGAGCGCGTCTCCTGCTTATCTCTTCCTGCAGGCGTCGGGCCAAGATTTCCAACTTCGACTAGGCTTAGAGGCATGATACTTGAATACGCCGATGGCTGCAGACATGCAATTTCCCCAACGTCTCTGCATGATGCTTGTCTCATCTGCACTGCTGCATCGCGTAAAGCGTGAGTAATGATGCAGTCTGTGAAGACCGTAGGGTAACACCGGCCGGATATGTAGAAGCAAGGGCAGAAGCAGCAGCAGCATATGCGTCTCAGGTATCTTGCAGATGCTCACTTTCTCGTCCATCATTGTCCTTATCAAAACCTTACTTTGCCTTGTTCAAGTTGCCCATAATGCCTCTCATCAAACCAGGTCATCGCTGGGCCGGTCATTGCGAGACGCTCGCTCGCGGCGTCGCGTGTTACTCCCCAGGCTGTGATGACATTCTCATCGTGATGCTCCCATCTCCTTGCTATGACCCAATGATCCAAGCAGCGGCATTGTAGTGGTTATTCATTGGCTTGCCAAGTCGCTTCTGCTTTTGTCTCCCATCTTGTCTGTTCAGGGGTGTCAGAGTCTAGGTGACGTCTGATAAGCTTCCATTTTGATTCAGAGTGTTTTCGAGGTGAAAGAGATATGATAAGCCAAGTATAGAAGACGATCTACAGGAGCTTGAAGGCAAGGTTGAGAAGTTGTACATTGCAATCATTTGAGTTTCCCTTGCGGATTTCCTGATATAAGAAGACCAAGGAGTGAGCAACTAAGTAGGAGTGAATTTGAGGTTAAGAAAGGCGCTGACAACGTGCCAATGTCCATGCGAAGACGAAATCCCTGCAGCAAGCAATCTGCTCATCATGTTCCGCCTCGTACAGGCCGTCGAAGAGGTGGTTTGAAGTCCTTCCAAACGGGTGATTGACGAATATTAAGACGCCATATTGGAGTGCTCGAGACGACAGCTCTGGACCATTGGATACATCATGCTCCATCAACAAGAGCTGGTAGTCGTAGGGGACAACGCTATATGCCGAGTTCGCTCTTCTCAAGAATCCCCTTGGGTTCTGATATGGCCATGAGTGCCTGGGTACATACCATAGGGCTGACTTTCTGTGAACATGGCAGTAAGACTCCGGAACGGTCACTGTATCATGTACGAGGCGGTCAACAATCTTTCACTTTCGTAGTAGAGCGCCTGTGAGCGTTTTAGTCCCAGGTCTGTGACGTTTTGGGCTGTATACCTAGGGGAAGTCAGCTGATTGAAGTGGACTGCTCCTTCAAGACTCGTACTGGATATGTGGCATCGTGACGCTCGACGGCGCCAACTTCACGAATAGTGTTTCTTGAGACACTGCAAATCTTTCGTAAGTTTTCACATCTCGTACAAAGTAGGCATTGACTTGCTCTTTCACCCAGCATATGTGGGCGGCATGTAGGACTGCAGACTGTATAAAATAAGCATTGTTGGGGATGTCGCGCGCACAACATTTAAAAGCCTCGAGACTGCGTCCTGGGAAGCGCTATCAACGTATATGATGAGCTCGTTCTTTGTGAATTTGACGCTGAAATTAAGAAGCCCCTAGAATTGGCAGCTTGATGTGACCGCCGCTCAAGATGTAGTAGATGCCGGGCCAAGACTACCATATCTGAATGGCGACTGGGATATGCGTGCACGGTACCAGAGTAGGATGGTGCATGCTTGAGGGATACAAAGGCCACAAGAGACATTCTTCCTCAACTATCTGCTTGTATTATTCCAAAGGTTTTCCATCTTGCAAGCCTTTATGTAAAGTTTATGGTTCAGAGCCCTCGGAACTTTTGGCGAAGTCAGTCGCCTGGATCTTCCTAAGACAACGGTCGAATTCAGGACACCCAGGAAATTTCCTCGCGATATCGTGATCCATGCAATGCTCTGGCCTGTCACGGCCCCCTGAACGACGTTGCTCGAGTTTTCAGATGATGATTCTGAAGATAGGATGGCTCGATACCTGAATTTGATGGAGCATCTACGGCGCTATTTCCTCCGCTCCCCGCCCCTTCGCATCTTGAAAATTTCCAACTCAAGTCCGAAAACTTTCATCCCAGATAATGGCACTTGCAATATGATCCGAACTAACGGGTCACTGAAACACCTGAAGTTGTGTCGGATAAGAAGCCCAAGTGCCGCTTCTTCGGCGAGTCAGCACGGCATATACCCGGCGGCGGGCGGACCTGGTGGAGTCGTAAACGCGGAGACAAAGTCTATCCTAGCCGACCGGCCGGTCCCGGGTGCAGCCGGCAGCGCATCCTATTGAGCCGTTCCGGGGTCACATGTTGGGTTTCCGGGGCTGGAAAGAGGGGAGACAGGTCAAACCCCCCGGACGGGAAGCCAGGTCCCAGAGTAGGAATGCCCAGGTCCGCGACTCAGCGAGGAGCGGGCACCAAGCCGGTTGGCTGCACCACCCTTTCCGGATGGACACCGATCCTGACTAGTCTCAGCAGAAAGGTCTCTGAGCGGTGTGTGTCAGATGCATCAGAGCCTTTTAGCGGCCGCATCGAAGCAGCAAGTCGGCCAATAATGTCGGATTTGAGTCCCTGATTATCACGAGAACTGACTTCTCTGCATGTGGCTTGCAGCTGGAGGGTGGTATCATGGCGAGCGCGCGTGGCAGGAAAAAGCAGCAATCGGGCACGTGTGCCATTGCACCGCTCTAGGTGCTCGGGGATGAAGCTGAAAGTGCGGGCAATAATGAAGTCGTCGTGAATTCTCACCGATCAAGACGGCCGGGGTTAATGCCTTGGCTCAGGTGAGGTTGGACTTGAGTGGAATTCCTGCGGCTCCCGTTTCCATAGCTTCATGCATCGCAACGGGGTTCCTGTGGACGAACTCAGCTAACGGTGCGTTGTCTGTTGATGGGTTCATCCATTGCCCAGGTAGCGTTCTTTAGCGGCAAGATAGCCTCATGCCGGTATCGGTGGACTTTGGGAATTCTTGTCATTATTGGAAAGACCAGGCTGTCGTTTGCGTGACGGCGGTAACACCAAAAAGTTTCACATATGGAGGAGCAGAGATAACGAAACAAGGGCGTTGCAAGTAGGTTGCCGTGGGGAGACTCCAAAGTCGGGACAGCGGTGTGGGGGTTCAGCCATTCATGGGGGCCGGCGATCGTCGGTGAGCATGCTTGCTTGCCCCGGATACTGGTACGGAGTACGGATAGGTAGTGGTGGACTGTTGGTTGTGATTCAGATCATCAGATGAGGCGTACGACGAGTGCCGGCTGAGATAGGTAGGTGAAAAGAAGCGACCCCCGCGGGCCGTGCGGAAACAAACAAGAAATGACTGTTAGGAACGTGATGTGACGCTGACCGACGTTGACGGTTGTCGTTGCCCAGTTCCTCGCTCAACGTCTTGGGCTCGCCTTCGTGGGTGGAATGTGGGATGCTTTCAGTCTTGGATCGATGAGCTGTCACAGCTGGCAAGCTTTGGACAATGCGTATCTCTGGACAATGGACGGGTCGATTGCGAACTTCTGTGGCTCAATAGGCCCAACTTTTTGCTCCCGAAGCGGCAGTCGTCCGATGTTTCCAAGTTCCCAAGAAAACATGGCGTCAGTTGAGGTGCCGGGTAGTGCCTGGTAGTGCAGCGCGACGACGGCGAGTGACGCTCAGCGGAAGGCTTCCCCGAAAGGAGCCATCCTTGGTGAGGTCCATACATATTGAAATGGCATGCCCGGAAGCATCGTGAGTTGGCTGCGGGCATTGCAAAATGCTTCGGTCAGGGTTCATAGCTAATCTCGGGGCTTGACTCGCAAATAGAACCTCAGCCACGTCAGCGCCTCATTACCTCATCTTAGCAATACGGTATCCCCGGGCTGCGAGATTACCCCAGGTCTTCGGAGAAACGCCGTCCCCTACAGAAGGCAGAGTGAGCATTCCTGGGGAGCTGCCCTGTACGCTGGCGATGAGGGCGTCGTGAGTGTGACAAGAGACAACATAGGCCTGGCCCTTATGCTGTCTTTCCAAGGCGGGAGGCGGAAGACAGAGCGACGGTATGATTGCTGAATGGAACGTTGAGATGTGCTAGCGCCGGTGCAGGGGTATTTGATCGGTGAGAAGCTTCCGAGAGAACCAAGCCAGGAGGTACCTCACCCAACGCGATGCGATGCAAAGGTAAACAGAAGGGGCAGCTAGACGCTGCTGAGCAGCCTGAGCCAGTGGTGAGTGGCCTTGTGACAGAGGTCTCGAATCCATCGTGTGCTATCGAGGGCTGGTAATGAGTCGCAGAGTCGCAGAAAAGAGGGCACGAAAGTCTAAGTTTCTTGAAAGTTCGGCTGGCAGAAGCTTTAGCGGGCTGTGAAGCGGCCTAGTTTGATAGGCACGACCGCATTGGGGACAGATCCGGGGGCGAACAGACGCCATTTCCGTCAAGTCTGACAGGCTGTTATCTCTAGGGGCTCCTCTTCTCTCCATGTTATTGCATTGGCGTTGATTGTGGTGAAGGTCGAGATCGAGGTCGAGGTCGAGGCCGTGAGACAGAAGGCGGCGAAAGTTTGAGGGTGCTGGCGCTAATGACCAACGTCTTTTGTCGTTGGCGGGCTCTCACTGCGCAAGCCAAGCATTCCTCATGGCTCTGGTGTGGTCTGTGATGGTCTGGTGCCAGAGACTCGTCTGCTGTGCTCAGCGGTGCCCACTACCCGCCCCTATTAGTGCTCACCTGGTTCTGCATGGTGCCGCTGTGTTTTTGCTGTCTGGTGCTCGATAGTCTACAGTCGATGCTCGACACTTGAGTGCTCGTGGGCCCCCAAGGGGAGAGCGAGGCTGGCCTGGGTTCCAGGCCAGGATGGCATGCACAATAACGGGTCATGGGCATGGCTGTAATTCTCGGGTCGAGCTCGTAGTTCCTAGCGGGACGTCTATGGATACATGTGTCCGTACGGAGTAGAGTCAGGCTCTAAGAGTCCGAATTGGTCAAGAGAGACAATGATGTCAGGGACCTTGGTAGGCCGGTAGGTATAGATACGGATATCTTGTGGCGTAAGTACTGGATTGCGACATTCTGAACTGTACGAATATCCGTATTGACGATGGGGGATAGGCAGGAAGACGTAAAAACTGTGCGGTAAGTCAGCTGGAGCGTGGCTCGGGTCGGTTCCCTGCCCTGCCCTGGAGCGATCGCCTCCCAAGTCAGATCAGGTGGTCTTGGTGCCCACCTTATTATGTTAAGGGTACGAGAGGAAATGCGGGCAAAGGGGGGGAAACGAGAGAAATGGGTGCTCTGGAGGTGGTCTCTGGAATCTGGAGACTGGAGACTGGAGATTTCGGGGAGTAGAAAACACAATTGCGTACTGTGGCAAGTGGTCAAACACGCGACCAAAAGGGACCCTTGTGGGCATCCATCCGAGTGTGTTTAGTTGAGCCGCCGATACGGTCAAGGTACAAAGTGAGGTAGGCAATCGAGAGAATAATGGTGAGATATCGTGGATATTCAGGGCGCAATTGTTCAATGAGCGGAGGGAGCGGCGGGATCAGCATGTACCTGCAAGGTGTGGCTGGCTCCGGCTGCGACTGTGTTTGTCTCCGGTTGCTCACCTTTCTCCAGATTTGAGAGCAGAAGTTGGAGAGACCGAGAGAGACGCTGGAGGTTGTGCGTGTACGCTGCAACAGCGGGGAGAGCGGGCGGGGCCATTGTGCGACATCGGGCGTGTTTCTGACAAAGTCGAGTCTGGACTTTTTTGAATGTTTTATTTATTATTTACGCGGTTGAAAGTATTAGGTAAGAAAGTCTGACTCTTCCCTTCTTGTCTGAGGTGTTTCTTGCCCTCTTCCTTCCTCCAATTTTGTCATTTCGAGAGAGGAAGGCATGTCCCAGCATGTCAAGACTCCCAAAGCAGGTGCGAAATAAGGTAGAGGAAAGAGCGAAAGGTGAGGGAAGGAACGACACCGACATCATTCATTCCACGGCATCGGTGACTGCCCTCGTTCCTGCCCCGCGAGAACACCCACAAATACCCTGGGCACTTCGTACAAACCTAAGGTAAGTACATCGCTCAGGTACCTGGCACAGTGTCTGGGGCTATGGGTACGTAGCTGTCATCCCACTCTGTAACCTGTCCCAACCCCACTACACCCTCGCATCCGCCCTGTCCGCGCCGTGGTCGTCAGTCTGCTGGCGGCGCTGGCCCTGCTTTAATCGCCATAAAAAGTACCTGCCTGGGTTCCGAATGAGGTACCTCGGCCATCTGCTCAATGGAAGTAAAGTACTCGATACGTGTCAGTACTTGTCAGACTCAATCTCTGGCAGCCAAATATGCCCACAGAAATACACGGCTTCACACATGTTCGCATGACTACATGGTATTCAGCAAGTATCGGAGACATGTCTATTCTCACTGTATTCTACCCAAACTTACCCCAGTAGTCACTTTATCCTGCTTTTGCGGCTTGCCCTCTTCCCCATTCCCTGTCGTTGTTGCCGCTCCCGACTATCGCTGCCATCCACTGCGTAGGTACGAAGGTATTGCATTCGCTGCTTCCAGCCAAATACGCCCTGTGACCGGTCACCGCCGCATGCCCCTTTGCATTCTCTCCGTCTTTTCCCACGATTGACACACAAGGGCTCGCTCAACCGAGCAAGACGTGCCCGTACCTTACCTCGTCATCTCCAACTCGTGTCCTCTGACAAAACTCACGATCTACCCTTCTTACTACCTCCTTCCTCCTTTTCCCTTCCCTTCCCTCCCCTCTCTTCCCCTCCTCAACACCTACGCGCCGCACGGGCAGCGACAGCAACATCTCATCGCGGCATCGCCCAACCACAGGCCAGCCTCTCCCACCACATCTACGGTCTACTGCGCTCAACCAACACCGGGGCCACCTCTGCGTCACTCTTTCGTCCCATCACACTCTCTCTGCCCCTCGTCTCACTGAAAAAGGGTTCTCCAACACAACCTCCCCAACCAATTTTTTCCATCCGGCCTTTTGTTCTCTGCCTTATCCAACTCCTCTCGTTCGGATCGACGCCTCGAAATTATCCTTTCGCCAATCCTTCCCCAACTCTCCATCTACCGCCCTCCGCCATGGCTCAATCCACCGAGCCGCGGAGGCGGTTCGCTCCCGTTCCCATCGAGACCACCTTCGAGTCTGTACGCAAGACTTCTGAGCAACAGCCGCAATCTCAGCAACAACAGCATCAAACAGGCCCAGCACCTGAGTTGACCCCCGAACATACCCCGCGAACGCCCTCTCCCAATCCTTTCGAGCAGCGGATGCAGCAGCCGCCGCCACAATTGCATTCTCTACAAAGCAAGCCGGCACCGAGACGCCGCTTCGCTCCCCAACTTATCGAGACTTCTCGGCGCGCCCGTAGGGAGGGCGACGCCGGTCCTGCCACACGCCCGACCGATAAGACCGACATCACACCCTACACGAATCACATCTATCTTCAGCGGAACAAGTCGAGACGCAAGTTGAACGATGGCGCGGCTTCGCCCGCTTCCCAGACTCAACAGATTCAGAGGCAACCTAAAGGCGCACGAAGAGAGTCGGAAGACGAGAATGCAGGCACCTACATGTTGGAATGGGCTGCCATGGAGGCTGAGCGCCAGATGCAAGAAGCTGCTTTGGCAGCGTTCCCCAACAGTCGCCCGCGTGAAGGAGGTGCCGCTCATTTCTATTTCAGAGAGAGTTCGGGAGACGACAGCACACCGGAGAGCGTCTCACCACAGCAGTCCGGCACTCAGGCCAAGCCAAGGGGCCGCCATGGCCATGCTCCCCGCCGCAAGTCTTCAGAAGTTGGATATTGGCAAAAGGAGATGCAGAAGCATGCTCAGGACTTGGCTGTTGCCAGAGGCGAGCACGCGCCTGTCTTTGATGACGATGACGATGAGAGCACCAAGAACGATTCTGAACTCGACAGGATGGAACTCGACACCCCGCCGGATCCCATGTGGTTGACTAACAAGAGAAACCACACAACCGACACCAGCTCCAAGGGACCATTGGAACCGATTGGCGAGAGTTTCATGCCGCTAATCGCGCCTGATCCAATCGCTACTCAAGATACACGCCGTCCGGAGCTTCCTCCCCCAGAGCCGGTGAGTAAGCCAATTGGTGACACTGGCATGCCATTCATTCCGCCAGATGCGGCCGGCAAGCCTGCCCAAGTGCCTATCGCCGCACCTGCGCAGATCGTTCCTGAAACTGGCTTCCGAAAGCCCCAAGGCGGATTCGGCCGCCCGTTCGGCAACTTCGGACTCCCTGCGGAGACAAGCGAGTTTCGCAAGATGCGTAAGGCGGCGTCCCCGCCGATGCTGGGCAAGGACCTGGTTTTCCGAAAATGCCCCTCGCCGAAGCAGACCAAACTTGAGCCGGACCACCCCTTCACCGAAGGCCCGACTGTCGAGGAGAGAAACAGGGATGCCACGGGCGAAGCCGGCTTGTGGAGGGGCTACTGCTTCCGGGGCAGCGAAAGCGATCAGGCCATTGTACCACCGCATCTTCAAGGCCCCAGAATGCTGCATACACCGCTTCCAGCCGCCACCCCTGCGGACCCATTCGCTGCAGCCTTTAGCAAGAGCTCATTGACGGATGAGCCTGGATCGGACTATGCGTCTGCGACTCTGACACCAAACACAGCTGAGCACCGCGTTCGATCGGGCGAGGCCAAGGGTCTTCACATGCTCGCTGGCCTGGAAGACCGCCTCAAGCGCGAAAAAGCATTGGAGGAGAAGATTGCGTCGGAATTCGACGACATCTTTATCACGCAGGTCTACAACTACTTGTCACTGGGATACCCCGCTATGGCAAGGTCCTTTGACGAGGAACTTGCCAAGATTGCTCAAGTCAGTGTTGAAGAGCTTGAAGCTGATGACGCAAAGCAGATGGCAAGCGGTCATTTGATGGAGCCGGCTGAGGCTGAGTTGGCAGAGGAGAAGAGATGCCCGAGATGGAAGGCGCTAAAGTCCTACATCTACGAGTGGGCTAGACAACACCCGGACCTGGACAGCCTGGATTCCCTCGCATGGGGTGTACGAGAGAGACGAGGCAGTTGGGCCATTTAGACGGGCGACACAACAGTATGAGAAAAAAAAGCAAATGTGCAGTTTTTGACATTTCGCCACTGGAGACAAGGAGTCAATGGGCAACACAGCATGGTCGAACCGAGCAGAAGAGCAGCATACTGGGCGATTTGATAGAGGCAGTGCGATTTTAACGAGGCGTTACACATTGTCCCCCACCTTTCTCAACAGGGAGACTTTTTTGGTAGCAACCGGCATGATTTGGTGGTTTGGCACAGGACAAAACACGAGGTGTTGAGGGCCTAGAACGATAAGACAGCTGCAAGCTCACATTCTAGATACCGTCTGTGGGGTCAAAGCAGGTGGAGAGGAACAGCAGTCGGACACAAACGGGAATAGGCCGCAGCAAGGCTGTGGGTCACGTCAAGAAGAGGATGCAGAGTGCAGATGCTCCCAACGCGGAGAATTTGAGGAGGCATCAGTGAGGATGACAGGATGTACACGAACCCTGCTCTCAGTGGTGCTCATACCGCAGCGGGCAATGGGGTTTCGATAGATACATTTGAATGTGAATTCGACGGTAACAGCCGTTTGACTTGACCCAGTATGCTACCACAACTCCTCGCTATGGTGGTTCTCACTACGATGGTAAGTGCAAATCTGTGTGACTTCTTCGTGAATACGATGTGCAGTGCTCGCAACAATGATTCATGGAGTGACAAGCCTGATAACTAGTGTTGCAGAATCAAGAGGTCGAAAACAGTAAGTAGATATGGAAGAGAGGTGTCAAGGCAAGGACCAAGAAGGGCACATTTCCAACAAAGTAGCCTTCTGCATCAGCCTCTTAGTCCCTGGATGGCCAAGTTGCAACAGTGTATTTCTAGCCAAGGAGCTTTCCCAAAGTCTCGTATGTTGCTTAACACCTTGCATAGCCCTAAGCAATATAGAAAATTCTGCTGCTGAGGTTAGCAGATTGGGGCTAGGTAAGATAACTTTATGAAAGCTCGGCGGCAGGCATGATATACCTGAGGTATTATGAGATGTATCGAGCCAACGTTTAGGAACCTGCCTGAACCCGGAACCGATGTCGTAAACGGGTTTGTCATCGGTATCCGGGGCAGCCGTCGTTTTGGTGCGGGGCCGGCGGCCGGAGCCCGTCTTTATTCTTCTACATTCTTGTTGGGGTTTGGTGCTTCTTGGGCTCTGCATTAGGACGATACCATACTCGACCTCTGTGATCCCAGCCACAAAGCGGCATTTATAGTGCTTTTCTTTAATCTCTTCTTCTCCTTCAACTTATGCAGCCTTACTCCCCTCCATACTGACTCGGCTTTGGTACAGAATTCGCCTCAGTAGGAACATCGCCATGGTATCAAGGCCAGAATCAAGATCAAATGCTCACAAGCTCGCTCAAAAGCAACTCGATTTGACAGGTTATGCCATGACATGAAAGCCTCTCTTCCAAGACCTGGAAGACATCTTCAAACTTTACACAAAAAACTCGTCAATCGCCTTGACAACCTCATCAGGCGCCTGCTCCGGAATATAATGCCCACTCTCCACACTCCTCCCCCGGACCTCAACCTCCTCCCCAGCAACCTTCCTCCACTCGCCCACCGCATCAAAGCACTTCTCAATCACCCCGTGCTTCCCCCACAGCACAACAAGCGGCGTCTGCAACACCCTCCCCTCCCTCACATCCGCCTCCGCCTCTTCGAGATCCAGCGTCGCGCTCGCGCGGTAGTCGTTGCACATGGCGCTCACGGCCTCGGGCTGGCCCATGACCTGGGCGTAAAACTCAAAGTCCTCCTCTCTGAAGATTTGCAGGCCTTTGAGCTGTCGTCCGCCCATGAAGAGTTCGAGGAACTTGCGCGGCGCGGCGTTGATGAGTGTTTCCGGTAGCGGGGCGGGTTGGACGAGGAAGAACCAGTGGAAATACGCCTTTGCGAAGTCGAGGTTCGTGGTCTTGTACATGACGAGCGTGGGGCAGATGTCTAGAAAGATTGCTTTGCGGATGCGGGAGGGGAAGTCTACGCACAACTTGTGCGCGACCCTCGCGCCGCGGTCGTGGGCGCATACGTAGAAGGACTTATCGGCGTAGCCGAGGGAGTCCATGACGGCGATGCAGTCCCGTGCCATGGCGGATTTGGCGTAGGAAGGGACGCCATCTGGTTTTGAACTGTTGCCGTAGCCGCGGATGTCGATTGCGATGACGGTGTAGCGGTCTTTGACGGCGGTTGCGACGCTGTGCCAGATGTGGTGGCTTTGGGGGAAGCCGTGGAGGAGGAGGAGGGGAGGCAGGGAGGAGGTGGTGGCCTCGCCGCTTTTGATGCCGTGGATTACGACGTCTGGAGAGGTTTGGGTTGTCACTGTGAAGGGGGAGAAGCCTTCAAAGGTCGTCATTGTTTCTTGTTTTACGATTTCTTAGTTTGTAGCGTTAGATATGGTTGAGATTGGATAGAGGAGATTGGATAGAGGAGATTGGTGTTATTCACGTCTTGGCTTTCTGTCGACGTCTGCGATGCAATGTCCTAGGATTTATAATATCGAGATGGAGGTTGACGCCCTTTGCGACTACATGCGGCTAATGTTTGACGCGGAGTAAGGTAATGCGATGTGACGCCACGACTTGCCCGCCCACGTTTACTCATCTTGCACGGCCAAATGTCGATTTTCCCCGCTCGCGCGCTAAGATCGCTGATAATACCATTCAAGATGACTGCTTTACGCCGTCACAACGCTATCGAGACTAAGGTTTGAATTCATCGGGGTGGTGCGTGTTTTCCCCGTTTAGATTATTTGAGTACAGAACAATCGGCTAAACTAAACAACCGCGGGTTCTAGGAAGCCGATCACATGTTTGGGAGAGCATGAGTTGCAAACTGGTATCACCAACTCTCCTGCCCTACAATACACTTCTCAACCACAACACAGGGAAGCCATTTCAAAGAGAATCACAAGGGCTAGCCACGTCAAAGAGAGTCTTGACCATTTTATTGCTTCGCTTCCCATGGGCCCAGCAACCCACAAGAAGACCCATCCCTGTCCGACCCTAATCCTCGTCGTGATCCACCATTCTACTGCACACAATCATGAACGTCTAGGGCTCCCCATATCGTCATCCCCGCTTCAAGGCGGATTTATTTCACGGCGTTGTGGCAGAGTGGTCTAATGCGCAAGACTAGAAATCTTGTTCCTTCGGGAGCGTCTGTTCGAATCAGGCCAACGTCGAGGTAATCTTTTGCTGGATCTCAGTTCTTGAGTTTTATCAGTTTTGTTAAGACGGTTACTTGCTAGTCAATGCTCATGAACTCGCCGCTATCCATGGCGTAGAACACCCTCGGACACAGCTCATAGAATTAGCCAAGAAATGAATGGTCATGGTCGCACAGTTGGTTAAGATCACGGCCTTCACCCTTCAAATCCCCGAAAAGAAAAACCCCTCCCAATATCATCACCCTCCTCCATCACAAACGTACTCGAGCCCGTATAATGAGCCTGCCCACTCACCTCAACCCTCCAGGCCCTCCTCCCACCAACCTCGACCTCCTCCACGGGCGTTCCAACAAACGCTCCGCGATACCCGCCAACACCCCTCGACACAAGACTGTGATACGTCCACGACTGGCCCAGCTTCCTCTCGCCCCGCGCAGCAGCTACCGCAACACGCGCCTGAACGACCGACCCCGTCGGACTCCGATCGATCTGCTGATCGCCGAAGAAGTATAATCCCGTCTCCGCGCCCACGCAGCCTAGTGCCATTGGGAGAACGTCGTTGCTGCCTGTGTCTGTAACCATGATGCCGTAAAGATACTGTGAGCCCGTGTCCATCTTGTTGTCTCCCGGATCTTCGAGGCGGGCGCGGAGGTTCGTCGAGGTGTTGAAGGCTTGCTTGAGCTTCTTCGTTGCGCTGCTGAGAGCGCTGACGTCCGGCTTCGTGAGAGATGCCGGAAACCCCAGAGCCACCGCTGATACGACTGCGTAGAACGCGCCGCCGAATGCAACGTCCATCGTCACGGCTACGGCATCACCTAGCTCCGGCCATCCCAGACCACGTGGGATAGGAACAGAGAGATCAACGGCCGTAGCAAAAGTCGGCACAGAAAGAAACGTAATCCGCCTCTCCACATCCGTCCTCCATCCCCCGATGGCCCCGGAGCTGCCCCCGGCGACCCCCGTGCCGCCATCTATATCCACCTTGACAACAGGAACCGTAAGCCTCACCACCCCAACAGGCGCATGCAACCGCACCTCCACCGTCCGCCTCTCCTCATCAACAATCAGCTCCCGCCGCCGCGGAAACACGGTCTCGGCCGCGCAGTCGACGAGGAACCTGCCGAGCGCGAGCGTGGCGTGTCCGCACATTGCGCCATACCCCTCGTGCGTGAGGAATAAGGCGCCCATGTGCGCCTCGCCCGCGTCGACGAGTTCTGTGTGGGGCCGGAGGATAGCGCCGTACATGTCTGCGTGACCGCGGGGTTCGTAGATTATGCTGCGGCGGATGTGGTCGTGGTAGGTTTGGGCGAGGGAGCGCTGTTCGAGGAGGGTGCCGCTGGAGGATGGGGCAATGCCCGGTTAGGGGAATGGGTTTCTTGTCAAGGATGGAGGAGAGGCGGAGGAGGAGCTTCTCGTAATGTGAGGGATGTTGGTGGAGTGAGACTTACGGGATGTCTGGGTAGCCGGCGTACACGATGCGCGCCGGCTCTCCGGCTGTGTGCATCTCCACGGTCCGGATCTCGGTGCCCGCGAAGGGCGGTAGGAAGGATGGCAGGCTCATTATGGTGAGTCGACCTGAACCTCATAAGTTTGAAGCTTTCGCAGAGTTCCCAACTTCACTTGCTGTCAAGGTTTCTGGAAAACCTACACAGGGGAGAATGATGTAGCTGCGAGAAAGGGCGCAGCGTCAGCCGCTGACATCCGCTTCGCAATCCTCCGAGTCGGGTCCCACCTTTTCCGGCCGCGGGTTGCCGATGTCGGGGGTGTGTCCACGGCGATGGCGGCGCCGGAGCGAAGTACACGCCGGCAGTATGTCAACCAAGGGATGTCTTGAAATGCACAAACCAATTCCCAGAAGTGCATGGTGAATGGAAGCTGATCAACAGACAGGCTATTCAAGACTCAAGATGATCAATATTTACAACTCTTCCCAGTAGCAACCACGAAAAAGATCGAGCTCAAATTAGCAACAATCAGCTCACTCACAATTAAGCCAAATATGTAACACATGGGCAGGATGATATAGGCAAATTTCAAGCGATTGTATCTATTCCTTTGAGATATCTTCCTTTCTTGCAATCAATCAGCACGCCGTTTCCCAGGCACCAGGCTTCCTAAAGACCAGCGTGTCTCGTTGCCACTCCCTTTCCAACCAGGCGATTCCTGAGCGTCTCTCAGTGGAGTGGTTGACCATGTTTCGGGATTGCTTCTCTGCAGCAGCTATTCAGATGCTGGGATGAATACTCGGTTTCAACTTCTTTGCCTGTGCCTTGACCTGTCGTTTGTCTCATGTCTCGATCGCTGGTGGCCTTTCGTGGGCGGGGTTCTGTCTGCAGTTTACGCTCACGAGCATGTACTGCGTGTTGGGATAGAGGAGGAATTCGTCACAATATGCTCAGCATCAAGAGGTGTTTTGCGATGGTCAACTCTAGTAGTAAGTGGCCTATGACTGAGAGCCAACACAGGACATTGTGAGCGCATCATGTGGACTGGAGGTAGAGTACTCTTGTTCTCATCAGCTTGAAGCCCCTGCAGCATTTTCACTTGGTTTTGTACTCGCAAGGAACACGAGAGAAGAGATCTGCTCCACGGTCAACACAAAAGGGAGAGGGTCGCTCAATCCAGACTCCCTTGGTAAACGAGCGCATGAGCTGGTAAGCAAAAGAGATCCTTCTGGTCTAGTGGTCCCCTCTCCGCAACCAAAGAATCACGGCCTCAGGGGCCGGGAAGACCCTGACTCAAATAGGCCGCGCGAGCCATACGGCTACGAACTGATCCGACGTTCAAAACCACCCAACTATGGTTCCGAGCTTCCGCCCTCGACTTCGGACGACCCCCTTGATCCTTCCAAGGCTGGAAGTGTTTTGTTCACGGGGGCCTTGAGACTCGCCGAATCGGCAGCGGTAGCGATAGCGATGACTTTCACTGACTTACAGTCGCTTCAATTGGGAAGAAGTCGTAGATGGCTTAATCGCCTCGAATTCTCCACCCTTGCTTTTGAATAAACGCTGTTTATCCGATGTTTCCGAGGGGATGTGAGTGGCGATTTGACAACGGATCGAGGCCTCCGGTTCTAGAAGCTGGTCTTGGAGAGATAGGGAAAGACGATGGAGCTGATAAGGGGACAACTAGTCACCTGCAAGTGGGTTAAGCACTTTAACTCGGGTGATGAATATTGTCACCCTCAAAAGTAACTCGTCTCGAATGGAGATACACCGGTGCAACCATCGTGAACTGATAAGAAGTGACAGCCTCCCACCTCCCAACATGAAAAGAGCACATTGAAGCAGGATCCAAGTTCTAGTCTATTTCCGTCAGAGGATCTTATCCTGCCCCGAAGAAGGCTGCACCCTCAAAGCCAATCGCAGCCCTACCAGCTTACGCTTACACCAACCATTGTCCTCACCGGTCAACTACTCAGATCTCACGCACACCACAAATCTATTCACGGCCACAATCCTCCTTCCCCTCATCTCACGTCTCCTTCAGATCAAGTGAAGATACCCCGTAAGACTAGCCGTAATAATCCTAGTACGAACCGGATCGCGTCCCGCCGTATTAGGTTCACGGCCACATTTCTGACAAGGCTCACGGCCTTCTGCAAGATACATCTGCGGTTGAAGCCTGGAGCTGAACACACATACCTTCCCTCTGATGCATCGCCGGCCCGTCAGCCAACCCTGTATCCCGGTCTTCTCCAGCATCATCTCACTCTACCTGTCCGCTCTCCCCCAAACACCCGGAAATCTCGTACTCTAAACTCAAAACATCGCAGTACTGACAAACGAGATACGATTCAACCACCATTCTGAACTTCTGGTCCAGGCCTACACGCGTGGCCTTGCATGGTCAGATTGAGAGATCCGGTTCATAATTCTCAAGTCCAAACTGGAAGTGGGGGGGGGGGTGGTGCGTGGGTGTATCACCGCACGACCTCATGTGCAGAACCACTCCACAAAACAATCCGAAAAACTCACACCAAGGCTGTCAAGATGTAAAAAAGGTCATCTCCCTCTCCTCCTGCCCGTCTCGGGCGTCGAGAAACGTTGCTAGAATGTAACCCTTCTTCTCTTCCACATCGCTTTTCTCTTCTCTATTGTACATTTTCCTCCTGCGACTCTAATAACCAACTCGTCTCCCAAACGCCTCAGCTTAGACCTATTACCCTCAGATCGCAAAGTTTCATCAACAGAGCTGCAGAGAACAGAGAAAGAAGAAAACTCCATGAAGCTGCAGGAGCGCCCCCACCGCGCGCTCTCGAGATGCACATCTCACCCCCAGTGTCCGGGTCCCCTCTCTCGACACTATCCCTCCCCCGCCTCCTCTTACTCCTCCTGCTCAGCAGCATCGTCCTCGGCAGCACAATAACCGACCTGACCCCGACCACAACCACCACACTAAATCAAAGAAATGAACCGGCGGCACCCCCGAACCGCGCCTACGAGGTCCCGCTCCTAACCATCACCCCGGCCCCCGACCCGGCCTTCGCATCGCACCGTCTCCTCCGCGCTCGCCAAGGCGACCCGCGGTCCTCGGACGGCCGCACGAACTTCATCGCGTGGTACTCCCAGTCCGGCGCCTGGGTCTCGGCGACATGTCCGGCAGACAACTACTTTGCTGCGGATAGCAGGTTTGGAGTATGTTGCCCGCGGAATAATCCCTACTGCGAGATGGCGACGTCGTGTGGTGGGCCGTTTGGGAACTATGCTGTTGGGCCGACTGGGCAGGCAGACTGGTAATGATCCCCCCCTTTTCTTTCCTTCCTTTGATACGCTCTGAAGGATCTCGGGGCTATGGAAGAATGGGTCAAAAACGACGTGTTCTAACCAGAGGAGGCAGTGGACCGAGTAACACCTGCGACACTATCACCATGCTCCAAACGCAAGGCAGCACCGACGCGAGGAGAATCATCTTCTGCATCGCCATGTCGGAGCTCTACGTTCTCCCCATGACTTGGTACCGTGTCACACACCCACGTAAGTGCCCTAGTCCTTTCCCCCTTGAACCTTTATCCTACGAAATCTCATCCCGGGCTGCCTTCACCCCAAGTGTCATCCTAACAACGATTTCCGCATGCCTCTAGTCCCCGAAGCCTCCGTCGCAACGGTAACGGTAACCCAAAGCACAACGGTGACGGCGACTCCCCGTCCCGGAGGGAATCGCATGAGTGGACAGCCCGGTAGTCCCTCCCGTTCGCCGCCTGCCATGGTGGCTCTGGCCGTGGCTGCGATGCTCTCATTCTTGGCTCTTGTTGTTCCATGAACAAGCCTTCAGAGGTGGGCGCATGGATTCAGGCCGGCCACCGCGTTTGCCATACTTTGGATTTAATCAGCTACACCCGTGACAGGGCAAGCTGGGAGACATTTCCATCTTGAGAACAGTTATAATCAGCCAAGTCTTGAAGGCCTGGGACACTTTCATTTAGCAGATGAGAGAACACAGCCACAGAGCCTGGTCTCCGCCAAAGGAATACGGCCATGTATTCCACTCAAGGACAGCAGTTGGACTAGATCTGAGGGGTATTCGGAGGCCAAGCGGCAGGATATTGGACAGTATATAAGAAACCACAACCATATCAAAGATCCGGCTGCGGTGGACTTTATCATGGCGGGCGGCATCACTAGACAGGGACGGGACAGAGACCATCTGCCTAGTTAAACTCCCACACGTACATGATTAGCATCTTTCAGTTGTACATCGTAATAAGCAAGCAGAAGAAAGCATAGATCATCTTTTGTTGTAATCAAAATCAATAGAAATCTCTTCACTATTACAATAAATAATGGGAGAGATACTTCTTACCAAAGGTCTAGGTCTTCGTAAGCCCGGGGGTACTTTTCTCATCGGCCGGGTATGGACTCCACACTCGGTACACACGCTGGGGCCCACACCCCGAGCAATTGGGTGCCAATCCACCTTTCCCATCTTCACATCCCCAACATCCCTAGCCCATCATCACCGCAACGCCTCAGTCTCGCCCATATAAGACATTCCAGTTCGAGCAACCCAAATCTACACTCATCGAACCCTCAAACACGAAACACTCCAGTCAAATGCACACTCCCAGCCATATCCCGATATCGTATCCACGCCTAGGTAGTCTGCACATCAATCAATCCGATATCCATCCAGCGCGCTGATTCATCAACACGAGCAGGTCATTGGCCTTGACCCTCAGCCGAGCCTCAACCCTCACGACGCACCTGACGCAGTCTCAATCGCAGCGAAAAAGACATGGGAGATGAGGGCCCAGGGTACCGAGTGACCGTCCACGACGTATGATGCCGCTGTCAAACAGATCAAATTGACTACAAGCGGCCTCCCCACTGTAGACTCACAACGCATGGCCACACACGATGTACCCTTCTTTTTCATATATAGCACGGGTTGAATAGTTTTGTACATCATATTCTACAGCTCAAGTGTTGGCTAGCCTCTTTTGAAGTCCGCTAGCTGGCAATAAAAGATGCTATGTAGTGGGCATACAGTCACAACGCCCGCAAATCAACGCTCTTCTCAATCCTGCTGTCAGGCAGATACATCGCCTGCGCGCTCAATGCGCAGGAGTCCTCCGCGACGTCCACGGTCATCGCTATCCCCGCGGTTCGCCCCCGAACCCAAGCCGTGAGGCGATAGGTCTGGAAAGCGTCCGCTCGAGATGCTGCTGGGCGTCACGCGAGGGAAGCCCTTCGCTAGCATTTCGGAATGAGCCAAGTAGTACAGCGCCAAACTCCCCTGTCTTAGGGTACCAGGCGCATTCAATCGTCCTCCCCACGCCACATAGCGACTTTTGGACCCAAAAAGTTGCTGCTGCTGCTCATTATGCCTCTCTACTCTTCTTCCGAATCCGAAGATTCACTGTCATTGTCGTGGACAGGAGCTTCGTGCGCACGACCGGAGCTACCGGGTCGCTCTTGATCACCCGGTTCCTTGCCGTCGTACATATTACGAAGCCGCTCCAGCTCAGCAATGCGAGCCTCTTGCTCTTGAGCATTCATGGGCTTGTTCTTCTTCGACTTCGACGGCTTGTTGGCCGACGACTTTGCCGGCGCATTGTTCACTGGCGATGCTTCACGTGCTGGCCCATTCGAGCCCAAGCCCTGCCCAAAGCTCGGCAAAGTCTTTTTGCACAGATCCCACAACTTGTGAAGCGCCTCGTTGGTGAGTTGGTCGATCTCCAGTTCGAGTTCGCCACTGCTATTTTCCTGCAAAGATGGTCAGCATAGATCTAATGAAGAAAACAAATGGGTTTGTCTTACCGATTGGCCAGTATCTTTCTTGATGATGTCGATGGCACGTTCTATGTGTGGACTCTCAAGTTCGTTAATAGCGTTCGCGATAGCATCCTTCTCAGTTTGGTTCATGTTTCGTTGCTTGGGTTTCTTGGCTACGCCGCCACCGCTCTTCTTCGAGACGGGAGCCGCGGCTGCCTTCTTCGCGGGGACATTAGCCGCCTTCGACTTAGCAGGCTTTGGCGGCTTGGCCTTAGCGGCGCTCTTGGCAGGCTTCGTGGTGGTGAGCTTGGCCTTTTCGTCTATGAGACGCTGCCGAATAGTGGTGAGCAAAGACTGCTGAAGGTCGATAACAGCGTCACTAGCGATGTCCGCCGTCTTGTAGAGCTCGGTCAACTGCTTCGTCTCCTGCTCGAGACGCTTCTCCAGGAATGCAATCGTCGCAGCCACCGAGGGATCAACTGCAGGGGCTGGCGCCTCTTCCTCTTCCTCGGCTTCGTCTTCGCTATCGCGACTTGAGCCGTCATGAACTGGCTTGGCCGGGGTGTGCTTGTTTATCCACTGCTCCTTCTTTGACCACAGACCCCTGAAGATTTGCTCGAGCTGTTGACCTTGCTCGTAGACGGGCTGGCCAGGTTGGTTGAACTTGTAACAGTTCTTGAAAACCTGCTTGACATCTGTTTGGAACTCCTTGATGCCAGGATAGTCGTAGCTCTTGAGCTTGGCCATAATCGTACCAAAGTCCATCGGCCGCTTGATGATGGTAAAATAGGTGGGGATGGCTAGAGCCACGGGATCGACCGGGGACAGGAATGCGAGGTTGCACGAGGCGTTCTTGGGATCCATCAGTTCACTGACAACCTCGTAGCAGAATTGAAGCTCGATGGGCAACTTCTTCCGGTTGAAGGTCTTGGAGGAGTAGTCGGGGTCGCGATTCTTGGTGGGCTGGATGGCGCGCTTGGGACGGTCCAAGTCATTCTGTGTCGAGGCACGGCGGACTTGCGGCACACCGCCAGGAGGAACGGCGTATGCTTCGGCCTCGGCCTTTGCCGGCGGGCTCGCAGCAGCAATGCTAGGCTGTCTCCGGACAGGAGGCGGAGGGGCTGACGTCCGTGACTCGGAGTATCGGGAGGGCTTCGGCACTGGTTTCGACTTCGCGGGCTCGTCGGAAGGAATCTCGAAAACGCGGGTCCATGCCAACTTCACCACACTAAGAGCCGCGAACGTGATTTCATTGTTGATGCCGTTGAAAGTGACCGAATTCTTGTAGATCAATCCAAGATCATCCTTGAACTGACGCAGGCTGCTGTACTTGTTGTCGCGCAGGCCTCGCTCAAGCTCGCCGATATCCATGGGTCTGTTAACCCGCATGAGATAGCTCTCAGCAAGGCTAGGCCACATCCTGACAACCGCGTCCTTGAAGTGAGCACCGTGTTTGGTCTTCTTCACACCCGCCAACACCTTGCGGAATTCTCGCGTTTGGTGAGATGTGAGGGGTTTGGGGTCGCGTGCAGCATCAATCCATGAAGGGAGGTCTTCGAGGGCCGCTTCGCCCTTAGCCAAATCGTCCTGCGCGCCTTGGGGCTTAACCTCGACGGTGGACTCGATGGCTCCATCATTCGAATCGGTCTTCGCGCGCTTGGGAGCGGGCTCAGCATCGGCGTCATCTTCTCTCTCGCGAGAAACCTTGCTAACGGTTGATGGCGCCTCCGCCATGGGCACGTCTTCGTCTGCAAGCTTCGAGGGCTTGTCCTTTTCCTTGTCATTGTCAATGGCCAGTTGGGACAAGCTTGCTGGTTGGAGATCTACCTCTTGACCAGCGGCAGTCGTAGGAGCCGCCGGCGACCCGTCCTTTGCTCCGTTGACCTTGTCATCGCTCTCCTTCATTTCGACGTCCTTGTCTTTGGTTTCTGTCGCAGCCTTCGCAGGCTCAGAAGCCTCGGCCTTCTCCGTTGCCTTCTCCTCTGGCTTTTCGTCGGTCTTCTTCTCCGCCTTTTCGACCTCTGGCGCGTCGGTCATGTCGACGTCGTTGGGAAGCTCAGCAGGCGGGGGACTCAAAGATTTGCTAGGTTCCTTGCTTTCCTTCGACTGCTCAGGCTCTACGGCCTTGGGCTTGGTAGAAGATTCGTCGGCCGGTGTAGGTGATTTTTTGGCTGGTTCCTCTTTTTCCGTTTCCTTCTCATTGGCGGGAGTGACTTTCGCATCGGAAGACGCCTTCACCTCCTCATTGTGCTTGCTGTCGCCATTGGTTCTGGGTGACTTTGCGGACTCATCTGCCTTGTCGGAGCTCTTCTCAGCAGGAGAGGCGTGACTGTGGAAGGAGGAGCAATTGTTAGCAATTGTGCTTTGAAGGAAGCCGAACGTGATGGGCAAATGAAGTCCATCGCGCAACAAATGCAACTACTACTCACCCATTGGTTTCGGGCTTGCTATCATCCTTCGCTAGTGTGGATTCGGTCGGCTTCTGATCCGGGACGGCGCGTTCTGATTGAGGCGACGCCATGACTGCCATATGATGATTGAGGCTAGGGCAGATTTACTGTGCGCGGCGCAACATCAAGGTAGCGACGCGCGCAGGTGTTTTTCAGGTTGCGGCGATGGTGGGATGCAGCACGAGGATTTGGTTCGCAACGTCGGGGACAGCGCCTCGGGTTTTTGCTGAATCGTCGAGGAGTGGTGTACGCGCAGACGAAATCCTGTGACTCTGGAGTTATCGTGTGCAAAGCAGTAACGATCGCGCCGATGATTCGAGATGCGAGAGGACGTGGCGAAACAGCTGGGAAGGAAGATCCGGCGCGGTTTGGCTGTAATTAGGGAAGGTGCGTCGCGATGTTTTGGAATGCACGCGCGAGGCAAGCAGGGTCGACAGAGGCTATTGCGGGAGATGGAGGTACCGAAACTATCGCGAAATATCCGAGAAAAGATTCGATAATGCGCCGACGATGAGTGACGATGCGCAATTGATTATATGGAGGTGTCGCAAGTTGAGGTGATCGTCGGTTGCGGCGACGATGAGATGGGCGGAATGGTTAATCCGGCCGTGTCGCGTCGCGAATGGCAGGTGCGAGGTACTTTTTTGGCGAGACGGGAAGGTGGAGGACCTGGGCGGAGGAAATCGCGTGCACGTCAGTGGTTTTTGGCCGAGATGGCGGCGCGTCCTATTTATGAGAAAGAACGAGCTTGGGAAGGGTGGCCCCCGGACAGCCGGTTATCTGGCCTTATCGGAGGAAGGCGCGCACTGGCGACTGGGCGACGGGTCCTGCTTCAGAAGGGGGTGCAGCCTGAAAACAGCAGCAAAAAAAAAATAAGTAGTGGCGTAGTGTTGGGCAGGAAGCCACGGGCCAGCGACGACGAGACGACGAGACGACGAGAAAGAGGCGGGAAGGAGGACCGGGGGGGGGGGAGGTCAAAGAGGGAAAGAGTGAGGTGAGAGACTCAGAGGGGGAAGGTGGTCAGTGCGTCTGGGTGATCGACGACTGGGGGTGTGTGTGGTTGAAGCCAGAAGAGTCAGGCAGGAAAGAGGTCCGAGTGGGAGAAGGCACGGAAGACGGGGAGGACTTGAGAAAAAAAGAGGGAAGAGATCGTGAATTTGCGAGGAAATGGTTGGAAGAGCAAGTTGAAGGAAGACGAGGGTGGACCGGGGGGAGGGGGGTCCACAAGGTGACATAAAATGCATATTTATGCAAGTCGTGGAGGCACTAGCCAATGAGGTGCTTGATCAGCTCCCGGATCTGGCCTAAACGCGCGAGGCTGGGAAGTGTGACTGGGGGCTCGGGATGCCATGTGGACCGTGTCTGCTTGGGACGTGGGAAATATTGAATGTGAGATGCAAGACGGGAAGACGTCTTTTTCTTGTTGTGTTGACCGATAATTGAGGATTTGGCGGTCGAGGACGGGGACATTTTGAGATTCGGTTACGGAGTACGTATGCATTACAAACTCACCTAAAGAAAGTTCGAGGCGCGTTTGTGATGCTTTGCTCTTGCTTTGTATCGTTTTGTTTCCTAGTGTCTAGACATCCATCCGTGGTTAGCATCGGTATCGTAGTACAAGTACAAGTAATGCAAGCTGATGTGTGGCTGAGCTCGTCGATCGTGTAAGAGATGCGTGAGGCTGGTGGAGTTGCGATGAGTGAGCCAAGTCAAGGAGCGCGACGCAGGCAACGCAACAAATGCCAGTCATCGCGACACCTTAGATTCCAAGCAGGAGGACCCAGGTGGAGCGCGCGACATCAATTCGTAAGTTGTGCAAGAGCAAACAGGGTTTCTCATTTCTGAATGTACAATCATGGTTCATAGGTAAAGGTAGGTAGAGTGGTGGCAGATGAAGCCAACGCGGTCCGTCCGTCGCATCGGTAGGAAGAAAACGACAGGAGGGGGAGATGCAAACACCGGAGGAATAGCTCAACACGTCGTGTATGCGATACGATCATGCAACTGGTGATACAGAGTAGTGAGAGTATCCGTAGTGAGGTAAGGGCGCGTTTGGTGGCAGTTGAGAAGAGCAGAAAATGAATTGGCTTTGTTGGATGCGACGGGAAACAAAATCGGTACGTACCGGAATGGGTCCCAATCGAACAAGAGAAAGCTATGAGCCACCACTGTTCGCACCGAGGTATCTGTGTCTTTGAGAGGTCTCGTGACAGATCAGATGACCAGTGTCAGGCTTCTTTGGACTTTCCAGGACTTTTCTGCATCAGAAGCGCGAAATTCAGAATTTGGGGCCACTTCTTATTTGTAGGAACCCGCCAAGTCGCGCTGACCCCAGTCGGAGCTCGACAGACTACCCTTGCCAGGGCATACGACAGGGATAGCTGCAGTCTCATAAACCAATCATACAGTGATGGTGGATAGCGATGAGACAAATATGGCATAGCACAGAGAGACGGGACCAAGCCTTCCAGAGAACCATGTCAGCCAATCAATAGCCAGCGCTCGTTGCGGCGCAAAAGCTCTCGATCGAGGGTAGCTGGACAACAGCGTCCATGCCCCCAATCACCTTCTTGTTTGCTTGTGAGCTTCTCAAGTTCTGATGGTCCGGCCAGACTCTGTTTCTCTAGCCTGAGGCTTTCCACACATTTGCGAATAGCTTCCCTCAGATCCTAGCTTGCGCACTGTCGCGTCGCCGCTTGCTTGACTCAACCTGGAACTTGCGTCGATTTACTAGGTGTTCGAGTTTAGGCAAACTGCGTATGGCCCAGGTGCAGACAAATATTTGAGTCCAGATGCTGTAAACGGACGGTCCTTCAGAATCAACAGTGATCCCATCGCTTCTATTAGTGTTTGTGATTTATGCAGGTGCACCTGTCGACCTCAACCTCAACCACGATGAATAGGAAAGATCCTCCACTTACATAAGCAAGCAGCTGGCTTTGGAGGTATCGCGGCGAAAGGTCTTTCCGAATGCCGAGAATCTCAAGACGGGACCCGACATCAACCTACAATGGGGGCAGCCCCACCTCACCTCATTATGTCAGCGAGACCCCCCGCGGGCGGTCATGTACATCCAGCCAGAAAAAAAAATTGGTTGGCGGCAGAAAAAAAAGTTCAAGCAGGTCTGTCGCTGCTGGAGGAGAGGAACTCGATCACGACTTTTCCCACCTTTTTTTCTTCCACCACCCGATTCCCTCGAGATACTCCCCCCAAAACCCGTCACCATGTCATCAAGGCGGAGATCTTCCGGCAAATTCACGGCACCGGTCGTCAAGTCGACCCCAAAGGCTTCCAAGACCACAATTGACGAGAGCAGAGCCGCCGTCTCTGCGACAGACTCTCTGCAGGCCGCACTCAAGAGCAACGCCAACGAAGCGATTGAGATTTCTTCCGGCGAGGAGAGCGATGAGGATGTTTCAGACGAGGAAATGGAAGGTGCCGAGGTCGAGACCGGCAACGCAAAGGAAGCCTTGAATGGCACCGCCACAGAAGAAACCACCACGACACAAACCAAGGCCGATGCGGAGGCCGGCGGCGCAGAGGAGGAAGAAGAGGCAGGATCGCCCACCTTTGGCGAGCTGATCCGCGGCACGATCGATGTCCCCGCCATGCTCGCGCAACAAGACGACGCCAGCAGCAAGGCCCTCGTTTCGCAGTCATCAAGAAAGGGCCTCGAGCCCGTGTCGCTATCCTCTCTGAGCACCGTCCTCACCCAGGCGCTCAAGACCGACGACACAGACCTCCTCGAGAACTGCCTGCAGACCAGCCAGCCCGAAGGCATCAAGCAGACGATTGAGCGCCTCGACAGCAGCCTCGCCGGCGTCCTCCTCACCAAGCTCTCTGCCCGCTTCCACAGACGGCCCGGTCGCGCGGGCAGCCTCATGGACTGGGTCAAGTGGACGCTCATCGTACACGGCGGCGCGTTGGCGGTCCAGCCCAAGGCCTTGGAGCGGTTAGTCGCGCTACAAAAGGTCCTCAGCGAGCGCTCGCGCGGTCTGCCGAGCCTGCTCGCCCTCAAGGGCAAGCTGGACATGCTGCACGCGCAAATGGAGCTCAGGAACGGACGGCCACGTAGGGGTGACGCCGCGAGACAGCTCGAAGATGCGGATGACGAGGACGACGATGAGGAGGAGGGCGCCATCTACGTCGAGGGCGAGGAGGATGCTGAGGCGGTGTTGAACGGCGCAAGGAATGCGCTCCTGGGAATTGACGACGATGACGACGAGGTCCCTGCTGCCAACGGCTTCGTCGGCGACTCGGACGACGAAGATGACGAGGAGGAGGTTGCTGCGGCGGAGGACGAGAGTTCGGGCGAGGAGGTTGTTGACGAGGACGAGGTCGACCACGATGATGTCGAAGATTCGGATGAGGACGATGACAGCGACGCGGAGGCGGCACCGCCGACAAAGGTTCAGAAAACTGCTTCTTCGTTCGCCAAGAGAAAATAAGGGCAAGAGTCGGTCTTCACGGGGCGTAGAGAATGGTGGGGTAGAAACGGCACATAGACTTGGCTTGGCCGACAATTGACATGATATTGTGCAATAGGGCAGAGATTGCGTCGTCCGGAGTTCTTGGTCAATCAAAATCGATGGGTATTTGGCATACAGTAGCTCGTTATGGTGAATCCGGTGATGTCTCCTAAACTGGTCGAGTGAGAGAGTCCTTGAGATGTGAGATTCAAACGTGCCATTGAGCCTCCCGTATCATTCGTATTCTAATCCTCAAAAGATGAGAGCTGCCAACTATTTAGACTGTTAGGATTGTAAGGATCGCCATTGAGTGAGAGTCAGAAGACATCGCGAGCAGAAGCCGTATTCTCGGACTTCTCGCACCGACGAGACCCGGCTCACCGGCTCACTACGGCTCCACATTCCCGCTTTGGGAAACGGAGCCACGAACCTCCATGGTCCATCTCCACCGACGATCTCCTCTACAACACCATCCCCGCCAACCACGCGCAAGAGATGCAACCTCAATCAATCTCCAAGTCAATTGAACCAGTGAAAATGCAGCACCACGAAGGGACATCATATGCTACCTCTTCCTCTACCCGTATGCCCGGTATCGCGGGGGTGGCCCGGTAGCTCCTCTAAAAAGCACATAAGAAGCAGCTCTGATCCCACTTCAGGAACAATACCTGCTCGTTCTCTTGGCATCTTTCCCCAAATCGCATTCGTTCAAGACAACCTCTCCCCAAGCCACGACCTCGACAATGCGCCCCAATCTAGCCTGGGCAACAGCCCTCCTCCCAACCCTCACAACCGCCGCCTCCCTCCAACACATCACAACCGACTTCGGCCCCAACCCCACGAACGTCTCCTTCTACCTCTACGTTCCCGACTCCCTCATCCCCAACGCGCCACTCCTCGTCTTCCCCCACTGGTGCCACGGTAACGCGACAGACGCCTTCAACTACAAGCCCTGGCGCCCCTTGGCAGACACCCTCGGCTTCGTCACGATATACCCCTCCACGCCCCACACCGCAGACTACTGCTGGGACGTCTCCTCGCCGCAGACGCTCTCCCACGACGCCGGCGGCGATTCTCTAGGTATCGTAAACATGGTCCGCTGGACCCTCCAAAACTACGATGTTGATCCAGACCGCGTCTTCGTTACGGGCGTGAGTTCCGGCGCCATGATGACAAACGTCCTCGTCGGGGCGTACCCCGACGTCTTTGCGGCGGGTTCGGCGTTCGCGGGCGTGCCGTTTGGGTGTTATGCTGCGGATGGGTTCGCTGTGTGGTCTGACGACTGCGCGAGCGGACGGATCACGCACACCGGGGAGGAGTGGGCTGCTATTGTCGAGGCTGCGTATCCGGGGTACGTCGGGCCGAGGCCGAAGCTGCAGGTTCTGCATGGGGACGTGGATAATGTGCTGAATGTGACGAATTTCTACGAGGAGATCAAGATGTGGACTACGGTACTGGGGACGGGGGCCACGCCGACGGAGGTTGTGGAAGATGATCCCGTTGCAGGGTGGACGAAGAGTGTATATGGGACGAAGGGGCTATTTGAGGCGTTTTTGGCTCATGGGATTGATCATAATATTCCGGATCAGGCGGATGAGGTTATCAGGTTCTTTGATTTGGATTGTGTTGGGGAGAGTTGCTTTTCGCGCAAGTCGTTGCCTGTACCCGGGGCTTGCGCCAAGAGACGGCGCTCATCAAAGGCTTACTAGGCCTACCTTGGATATCTTGGAAATGGATGGGCGAGTAATTACCATCCAAGAAGTATTGAGCTTGAAACCTTAAAGTGCTGTTTGAATACATACTATGTGTACTTCATTGATGGTTTATGCAAACAGTTGCCTTAAATAATTAGCATTGGCAACTGAAGTCTACCCTACACGGCTGCGGCCTTCCCAGAGACGAAGTCAGCTTGATACTAGAGGCTACTGGTCTATCCATACCTAAAGTACGATGCACAGATAAAGCATGGGGCTTATCTAAGTCAATAAGCAAAAAGAGTTCACCCCCCCCCCCCCCCCGGTGCTGAATTGGGGGCTACATCTCTTGGTGCTCATACTGGGATTCGAACTCGGGCACTCGTTAAGCCTGTCGTCGAGTAGGCTGGTTGGTGTATAATTGATTGTTGACCATGAACCACTCCACCATCCAGCCAGTTTGACCTGACCCATCGACCTAGAAGGGCGCCTGCTGGCTGGTGACGGGAATGGGATTGAAGGGACCTATATGGCCTTCTCAAGGCAAGTTCAGGAAGGTATGCACTCGCCTCTTCACCCAGCCTGACCGTATTTCATGGAAGATGAGAATATTCTCGAGCATCTATCACATTGACTACCTGCCTACCTTAGGTAAGATATTCACCAACAGACACCAGACTGTGTATGCCCGAAACTCTTAACATCATTCCAAGCCGGCGCCTTCTTCGTCTCATTCAGCACAACCATGGCACAATGCTTCGCATGTTCCCACGCATGTACAACCATATCCGCCTTTGTCCCCAAATTCAGCGCCGCAGCAGCCTGCAGCAAGAGATACATGCAATGCGTCATGTGGTGCCCAACCGTCGTCCAAGCCGGCGTCAAGATCTCAAACTCATTCAGCTCGTCGTCGGAAATCTCCGCCCCCGGCTTCCCGTCATCGTCCCTGTAGAAATGAAAGGTCGGCTCCTCATCGTTGCCACCCAGGGCTTCAAAGACGGCCTGCCTGGCGTGCTCGAAATCTTGCGTGCAGGCTGGCGGCATCCATCTGTTGTGCAGCTTGTTGAAGGCGCAGCCTCTGCGTTTGGCTTCGAGTGTCGAGTTGCCGCACCAGAAGTGCCCTTGGGCGACTTCGGCTTCTTTCATCCATTGCAGGACGTTGTCTTCGCCTTCTTCTGGTTGGGGGTAGTCTTGTCGACTTGGGTTTGGGGCTGAGAGCGGGAGCCAGGACAGGAGCAAGGCTAGTAGGAGCAGTGCTGTGGTACAACGCCATCTCCAAAGGGAGACTTTGCTTCTTCTTGACTCTTGCGCCCATGCATCTCCTGTATCCCCTTTTTCGTCTGAGTCATCTAGTGGTATATACTGTAGGTTTCCAGACGACCACCATCGGCGTTTCTTAGTCGTGGTTTGGATGCTCTTCGGCCGCCCCTGCCCTTCGGGGGATCTTCGTCGATGCGCCTCTCCACGTGAAGGTGATTCATCCATCATAACACAACCCAACGGGTTATTGCTTCTGTTGGGTGGGTTCCGCTTTAGCTGCCTCACATACGACAACTGTGTGGTCTAAGATTTGAGACTTGGTTCGTATTTCTCTGGAGAAAGCTCTCAGTTATCACAATTCTCTGAGGTAAGGTCGTCTGAAAGTTGACAATCTCTACATATGATAAGTATCTTAATACCTAGGTGGGCTATTATCACGTTGAACTGTTATTGTTCGTTCGATTAACTCTCGGTCCGAAGATTCTTAGTGGCCAATTCGGACCGCAGCTCTCCACTCAGGCTAAGTTGGTACCCACGCGGTTGTCAGAATAAATGGCACACTTCGGTAACTATCTACTTTTTCTAGCCAAATTCATAAATTCTCTTCTAATTTAACTTTAGCTTATATACTCTATAATGATGACTAAAGGGTCTTTGTTAACTCTTGATATATGAAATATTTTTAAAACATTTTAATTTACTATTTTAAACCTGATTTTGCTGTGCTAATGCTCCGAGGTGCTTGTATATGTGCCGCTTTTTCTGACAACCGGGTGATACCCCAGAGTTGAGATAGTCTTATGCACGGTTCAGGGATCAGGCGCGTCAGCGACAGCAAGTCGTTAACTCCGGGATGATGCAATACTTCTGGATCTCTTATCAATAACTTCTGCCAACAATCGTGCTCTACTGCTCTTCGTCCAATATAGGCCGCTCTTTCGCCAGTGATCACCATGTCACCCCTCACAGTGTTCCATTTGAATTCCCATTCTCCATGGTTTCGCGCCGACAGCTGCGCAACCGTTTGAGCAACGTGCTTCACAGGCATCATCGCCGGCCATGCTTGACAAAACGACAATGGAATCCCGCCGGCGAAGTCGATCGACAAGGGGATGCGTTACCTGCGCGCGATCGAAGGTCAAGTGCTCAGAGGATCGGCCTACATGCCAGCGATGTAGTCGCCTACAGCGACACTGTCAGTGGCGCGGAGACCATGTTCCCCTTCAAGAGCGAAGGCGTGGGTTTGGCCCTGTCAAATCTCGCCTTCAGTACGTGCTTCCTCCAATCTTACCGTCGAAGGGCATTTCCAAAAACACTGTTCAGGATATGGTAGTTAGGGGCGAAAGTCCCCTTGATTGGGGAGGGAGTCCCTCAACGATGCCAGTGAAAGAAAACAATTCGACGACTACGACTGATCCGGTCTTAAACCACACAGCGCACTTTGACGAACGCATGGCCTTGGATGTCATATTTAATCAGAACACAGCGGCGTCACCTCAAGCACTACTGAGCACTCGACACATACCATCCCGGTGCTCGATTCTTTTTGGCCCCTTGGAGCAGGACGCTCTCTATTTCTTCGAGAACGTCTTCTCAAAGTGTAGTCCCAAGACCTTCTTGTGGTCAAAGCTGGCCATCCTGCTTCATCATGCCTACGATGACGCCACGGTCATGCACTTGCTGCTGGCTTCATGCCTTAGTACCGTTGCCCGGAATCACCCGGACCGTACGGTGTTGACCACGGCCAAGTCTCATTTCACAATGGGAACCAACAGATTTGTCGACGGAATGCAAGAGCCGATATGTGATCATGCAAAGACTTTGATGGCCTTTTGGCTGTTGCAACTCACGTACCGTGCGATCTGGGACGATAAATGTCGTCGGGCTATGAAGAAGCTGAGCTCTGCCGTAGCAGACTACGTCCGCAAGCATCATTTTCTGAACCTCTTGGATTCCGGGGAGAGAACCCCTTGGGATCTTTCTGGCGGTACGTCTCCTGGAACGGAGTCCAGCGTCGACTTGCTGTCTTTTCATTTGCCAATACTCCCGAACAAAAGTCTCGTCGCGAGTCTGCTGCTCTTCATAGCGTACGAGGACCTGGACTCTGAATCTTGCGGCATTGGAGGCGATATTTCTCGTCTGATACTTTCCGGCGATGACACATCGCGCTCCCTGTTTGCCTGTTCTCGGAATGTCCATGCTGATTACTTCGGGTCGTTGTATCCCTGCGAAGAGTTGACGGATGATGTAGAGCGATCGAAGCCCCTGGAGCTTCACTTTTTCGCAAACATTTGTCTCGATCGATTGCATCGAGTGCAAGCATCTGGTACTGACGAAGACCAGCTGAATGGCATAGTGACCATGCTACATCGTCTACGAGAGGTAAGAAAATAGTCTTTCCTATATCACTTTACATCTTGCAGACCCCATGTTGGCCTGGCCAATAACAACAGCTGACTTCCGGGGGGTTGAAAAGGAATATTCGGCCATATTCCGCTTGGCAGAAGCCCCCAATCCAGCCGATGCAAAGTTGATCACAGGATCCTACAGCATCGTGTCCCATTTCCATGCTGTCCTCGTTAGTGTCCTAGTTGCTATGGCTTCTGCTTCGTCATCCGAATCGATTCAACGAGATCTTGCCGCCGCCAAAGACGATCTCCTCCGGGTGATTTTCCGGATGGTTACACAGAAGGCAGATAGACCGTTCATGTGGCGGAACCAATGGGCAGTCTTCATCATGGCGAGACAAACAGACGACGCAATTCATCGGGATTGGTTGCTACAAAAGCTTGGTAATAGCAGCTATGCTATGTTAATCAAGGAAGGCAGAGAACGGAGTCTCGATTTGCTGGCCTAGCCATCAAACAACTATGGCTCAAACTCCGTTGCCACAAGAGCATAGTTTCTTGACAGGTGTGCTGATTTGAGAGGAGTCCTTCGTGATAAGAGATATCTCCTCCTCGAGGGAAATCTTCAGCCTCCTCTTCGTCACACTCTCTTGGAACTCGCGTTGAACCTTGAATGCAATCTCATCGTCGGTCAAGACAGCCCATGCGGACCTTGCTAAAGCCTTGGCAATGATAAGAGTTCGTTCGTGTGCTGATTCGGCTCCGGCAGCTTCCGTGAAGCCGGCAGTGTGATTACTCTGGCCTTCCTTAGCCTCAATCCCGTAAATGGGATGGATGACAGGAACAACACAGCCAACATTCCCTTGGTCGGTGGCCCCAGAGATGACCTCCTTCGTGTCCACGTCGCACCACATGGGGATGCCCAAATCTGCCGCAGCCTCGGCAAACACCAGAGAAAGCTGCTTGTTCGGGCGCAAGGGCGCATAGAATACATCATAGTCGACCTGCATCTCGCAGCCTGTGGCAATGGCGCCAGCGCGGTAATTTGCAACGACGCGGTCTCGCAGCTCCTTGGTTTTCTCAATGGTCGGCGCACGCACGGTGTAGTCAACAGCTGCAAAGTCGGGAATGATGTTGCTCTTGACGCCGGCATCAGTGAAAATGCCGTGGACGGTGGAGTCCTTTGTCATCTGCTGCCTCATCATGCTGACGCCGTTGTAGCCGAGGACAGCAGCGTCGAGGGCATTCACGCCCTCCCAAGGCGAGGCAGCAGCGTGTGCAGCCTTGCCCTTGAACTTAATTCTGAAGCTGGTGGCGGAAACATGATTGACAAACACGTCACCGTGTCTCCCCTCGTTGCCGTAGGTGAACAATGGAGCTGGGTGGGCCATCACGCAGGCCGCGACACCGTCATATGCTCCTTTGCCGACTAACATTCCCTTTCCGCAACCACCTTCCTCGGCCGGAGTACCTAGAAGTTTCACACGTCCAGGTTGGCCGGACGCCTTCAGAGCGGCGACTGTAGCGATGAAACCCGCCAGAGATGCGGTTGCGATGAGATTGTGGCCGCAGGCGTGGCCGATCTCAGGGAGTGCGTCGTACTCGGCGTTGAAGACGACGAGACGGCCGCCTTCCCCGTATTCTGCCTCCAGAGATGTAGGAATGCCGTATGCGCGAGGGGTGACTTTGAAGCCAAGCTTCTTCAGCACTTCGACGAGAGCATCGTGCGCGTAGAATTCCTCGTAATTGAGTTCAGGATGGTGAAAGATCTACAATGCCAAAGCTAGAGTCAGCTAGGATGTAAACATTTACGATCAACTTTGTGCTGACGTCCCTTGGCGGGACACAAACGGCGGTCATTGTGACTACCCACATCTAAGTCGACGTCTCTCAACAAAGTTTTGGCATTGCTGATGGCCTTCTCCATCGCATCAGCAATCTCTGGGGCAAGGGTGACCATGTTAGGGACGAATTGAGATATAAAAGGATTGATGCGAATGTTCATATTGGCTTGGTAGAAAGGAGATAAAATGATGCTCTCAGCCGTTTGTTGAACAGGTCAGGGCTCACAACTTGGAAATGCAGAGGAAAGGCCATCTTTAAATAGAAGCTCAGATCTCCCCAGCACAGAAATGCTCTGTGCCTTGGTGGCCTTGGTTCCTTCTCATACGTATGGATGATGGAACATGATTGCGACATGTTGCGCCCAGATTGTCGTCGGATTTCAATCTAAACTCCAAACAAGAGGTTGTTAATGACTGGTCAGAATTGCCGACGAAGATAATCGTTGACTCCACATCGCTCCCCGGGGGGATTGTGGTATGATAGCCCAGTAGCATTCCTTTGTCTCCAACAACCCCGAAGATTCGCGCCCGCGCGGCTTCAAGCGGATATTCTGAGTAAAGGAGTTATCTGATTTCTGCTGCTGAGCAGAAAATGATGCAATGACAAAGAAGCAAAGGGACACAGTGTAAGTCATTACATACATAGAGTTCGCACGCGCAGAGACAGTGCATAGGATCTTGCATATTAGGCTTCAAATACAATGTAAAGCTTCTCGCTGAGTATGTTTACTTGATTGATTTGCGTTAACGTAAAAATTGAGACTTTGTTTCCATAGATAAGAGAGAATCTCGAAAACGCCAATGCCATGCAGAAAATGAAGGCTACGCCAACCGGTTCTTCGTGGTAATGTCTTGAACCCATCAGTTTCATGACTGCTGTTGGGATCCGCCAACTTTGCCGGGGACCGGTGGGAGCGGCTTCGTCAGGCGTCGAGGACGCCGACTGCCGTCATCTTCGCCTGCGCTATATTGTGGCCCTGGAAAATAACCTCGACCATAGGCATAGCCTCCAGCTCTGATGTCTCTCTGCTGGTCCTCGAGAGCCACGACATTGCTAACATAATCGTTGTACCTATACATAGTGGCTTCCTCTCTAGCCCTGGCTCTCTGCCTGCCCCAGAGGACAAGTATGAGGAAGACGAATACTATGGCTACTAGAGAGATTCCGGCTATTGGACCTGGGTGTATGTGGGTCTTGTAATCATCGCCGATTTCTCGTTTGACACGGTATCTCGATGTGTTTGAGGCGACATAAGCTACTCGAATTGCAAATGCCTCTAGGTATTAAGAGTCTAGCCTACGTAAGTCTACGTTAAGGGGATTTTAATATATAGAATCTAAGCTAAAGAGTAGAGGTTTTTAGAGCGGAGGTTCTATAGAGGTTCTATAAAAGAAAAGCGTTTAAATAAAACCTCTATAAAAATAGCGTAATAAGCCGCAGTAATATCTAGGCTAAGGCTTAGATTTATTAATTAAATCTAGTTTATAATATGTACCCTTTTACTTTATTTTTAAAATAAATCTATTATTAATCCGTTTTTTAATTATAAATACCCCGGGTAATTAACTACTTTATTTTAATTTATTAATTAACTACTTATAGTCCTTTTTATTAATTTTTATTAAGCCCCCCCCTTTTATAAAAAGCTTCCTCTTTTTAACCTTTATATAACGATTTATAAATACTCTAATCTATTTATTTCTACGCTTCTATTATTTAAATTTTATTAATTTATTATAAAAATTTAATTTTTAATAAGCCCGCCGTCCCCGCTATCGTTTTTTATATATATAATCTTTTTTTTATACTCGCGCGCTTATATATATTTAAAAACCCTTTTTTAATTTAAAAAATAATTAAATAAATATTTTATATACTATTACTACTATATTTTTTATATGTTATTATTCTATAACTTTTTAGCTTTTTATCCGTTATTAATATTTTAATAGTTCGTTTTTATTAACTAGCCCGCTACTACTATTACGCTTATTAAGCCTATTACTTTATTTAATAATAAAGGTAGTATAAATAATAAAGAGTTAAAGTTTAGTTTTAACTCCGGACTATTATCTAATTATTTTTTTAAAAACGAGTTAAACGTTTAAATAATATATTAAACCTACGTAGTATATCCGTTTTTTATTTATAAAATCCGTTAACTTTATATTTAGTTAATATTTAATAAAAAAGGTAAAAGAAAAAAGAAAAAAAAGGAAAAAAAAAAAGAGTATAAATTTAAAAAGGCTCCTATACCGGGCACCCTATATAAGGTCCCCTATTTCTTTTATATATAGGTACTAATTAAAAATAGCGATACCCTAGCTAGCGTTAGTTATTATAATTACTTTTATATACTAAGCTGCTATTATTTACCTGTTTATAAATTATTAATTTATTATAAAGCTAAAGGTATTATTCGCTATACTACTTATATTAATAATAAAGCTAACTACTATTATAACTTTATATATTTACCGCTATTATTTTTTATTTACTTTATAATTACTAACTTATTATTTTTAGCTTAACGATATTATTAAAGCTATTTAAATAAAGTTCTTTTAAGTAGTCGAAGAGTATTACTAGTTATTAACCCCTATTACGGGCGACCCCGCTTTTAAGGCCGTTATATATTTATTTAATATTCGTTATTTATATATTATTAACCGTTTTTTTTTTATTATTAATATAAGGACTTTATAAATACCTTTAGCTATTTATATATTGCCGCTATTACCTAGACTAAAGTTAAAAATAAAAAGGCCCGCGCCCGCTATAATACCCGCGCTATAACCACTTCCCTCGTTATTAAAACGCCCGCCCCCTATATAACCCCCGCTACCGCCCTTATTACTACCCTTATCGCTAAGGGTATAGCCTTTTTTATTATAAAAGAGGCCCGTATTATTAACGAGTATTATTAAGCCCTTATTTCTTTTTATATTATTATAAATACTTTTTTTATACTCTCTTTTTTTATAATTAATCCGTTTTTAAGCCGCGGCTCGTTATTAACCTCCTTTTATTTAAATTAAAAAAGATAGCCGGCCCTCGGTTTTTAAACTTTAAACGGCCCCTTTTTACGTTTATAATATTATTATTAATTTTATATTATACTTTGCGGGACTAAATAATCTTTTAACTTACGGGCCTTAATTTAATTACTTTTTTATTTTTTATTTAATACCCGTTTTTTTATTATTATTATAATTTATATAATTATTATAGGCTTTTAATATTTTTTAATTTTATTTTAGTAATTCGGGTTATTATTAAACTTTTTAACGGGCCTATAATATAGTTCGAACTTTTTTAGGGCGTCTATTAAACGGAGTAAAAATAGGGGTTTTTATATTAGCTCTTAATAGCTTTTTTATTTAATAAAGACTTCTTTTTACTATTTATAACTTATACGCTTTTATTATATTATAAATACTTTTTTAATTAATTAATAGTCCCCGTTATTTTTTTTAATTAGAGGGGGCCTTTTATTTATTTACTATTAGCCTAGTAAAAGGTCGTTCGTTATATACCGTAATATATTAATATAGAAATAAAAGTAAATATTACTAAATACGTTAAGCTATATAACGGTAGGTTTCGTAACTTCGACTATTTTATATTTATAATATAATTAATTTAACTTTTTATTAAATCTAGGGGACTTATAATTATTTATATATAACTATACTTTATTATTAATTTCGAAGCGCTCTATTAATACTCTTTATTTATTAACTAAGCGCTCTATCCGTTCTTATAAAGCGGCTATAATAGCCTAGGCGAACTTCGTTATTTTTATAAATTTTTATATTATAAAATCGGCTTTTATTTTTTATTTATTTACTATTTTTAATACGCTTTTTTAAATCCTTAGGGGCTCGACGTTATATTTATATTTTATAAAAAAAAGTAAGAGCTCTATTATTAAAGCTATTTAGTTATTAAAGTTTAATTAAGTAGTTAATAGCTAGTCCTTTTAGTTATTTTAAATATATACGATTATATATTATAAAATTATTTTAATCTTTTAATTAAATTATTTAGTTAACCCGTCGGTTTATAAATAAAAAGCGGTATTTAAGTACTACTTTATTTTTACTTTTATATAAAATCGGTACTAGAACTTATTAATTTAATTACTATTACGATTATTTATAATAAACCGAGGTATTTTATAAAATTAAAAGTAATAGTTAATAAAGCGGTCTACGTAGGCCTTTATTTCTATAGATATTATTAGTTTAAAAGTAATAGACTTTACGAGGTAGTTAATTATTATTTATAAAAACCGGGCGCCGCTTTTTAATAATAAAGGGAAGTTAATAATAAAGTCTATTACTAGGTCGCTTTTTATTTATTTTAATACTACGAGAGGCTATAAAAGGCTACGTTTAGCTTATTATTATATAGTACTCTTTTATAAATATTATAGTTTTAAATAAACCTTTTTATTACGCTAAACTAGCCTAATTAATAGAACTATTTAAATAGGATAGCTACGGTAGCGTTTCTATTAAGGTAGTTCGTTATTAAAATCTATAATAGTACTAAATTATTTTTATTTAGAGTGTATTATCTTATAATCTAAGTCTTTATATTTAGGACCTATAATTCTTTTATTAAATTAGTTTTAAAAGTATATTAATATTATATTTTATAATTTATAATTAAAGCTAATTTAAAGGGGAGCGCCCTAGCTCTATTTAATACTACTTTATATATTTTAAAATATTATTTATCCTTTATTTTATTTTATTTTATTATTATTAAAGCTCTATTTTTTATAAAAATATCTTTTAAATAGCTCGGGTACTTTTATAATTTTAATTTAATAAATTACTAATTATTAACTAAGTAAAGTTAGGAATTATTTAAATAATCTTTCCTTTTTTTTTTTTTTTTAACCGGTTAAGCGTTTTATTTACGTTTAAAAAGCGTATTTAGGATAGTTAATAAACGGCCTAAGTAGTACTTAATTTTAAAATAATATTATAAAAGTTATTTTACTTAACGGCTCTAATACTTAGTTAGCTTTTATTTTTATATAAAATACTTTAACTCTTTATAATCTATAATAACTTTAAATTTATAAAAGCTCTATAGCTCCGCATTCTATATATTTAAATAGGAATATATAAAAGCTTTTATTATAAATTAAGTAAGTTTTTATT
>NW_026849180.1:0-63267 GCF_030867785.1 Colletotrichum acutatum
CGGCCGCCGTGGAGGGTCAGATCAGGCAAGGCAATCTTGGGCTGGAACCGGGCAGTGAAAACACGCGTCTGGCTCGATCTGGTCTTATCCATTGGCGAATCATCGTGCAAGGCAGTCAGATCTCAACAATTTAGGCATTGTTAATGGTTGAGCCACACTGTTCGCCAAATCAAAGGCGCTCTCACGTCCAAGCAAAGCCGCTGCACTGCCTGCATCATGACATATGGCAACCTCTACCGATAACCTATGGCTCGACTCAGCGGTGGCCCACGAGACCGAGCTGCAGCTTCAGGCTTTCTTGAAATGTCATATGACAGGTCAAAGCGAGTTCCTGTCAGCGCTTCGTCCGCATTGCTTACATATGAGGAGAGTTGGTGCCACAGCGAATCACGTTTAGCTTGACGTATTGGACGCAGGCGAACCATCGAGCCTGGCGGCCCAATTTGAATGCCATTCTGCCTGATGCCACAAACGGCTTCTGTCGTACAGCTTGGCTTGGTGAACCTGCATGAGGCAACCTGTGGCAACAATCGTCAAACTTATGGAATTCCATTACGGGTCGGGCATTTCAGGCTGCACCGCCCGCATCCGACTTTGCGCACGTGTTCGTAAACTGTAGGATAGCAGTTTCCAGTTTTTCAGAGAGTGGCTGGCGTTCTTCATCCAATCAAGAGCCTTATGTGATCTTTTGGTGATACTTGGAGGGGCAAGAATGCAGAGACAGTGCTCCATGTCTAGTGGTGCTGTTCTTGGGTCTTGTGGGCAGAGAGCCGGGGGAATTTTGGCAGCAATGACCTCACGTAAGTAGGTAGCCTGAATTTTGATGATAATTGAATGCTAGAGCTTGACATGAATGCTTCATGCGTTCGAGGAAATCCTCGTATCAGATCAGTCTTTACCCAAGTACAATCCGCAAAGTCGAGTTCTAAGATCATCGCATGTAGCCTACTATAGTTCTGTGTCACGTGGAACCTACATCTAGAATCACCAAGGGACTTAGATGGGTCGTCTAGCCGTACATTGGTGGGCAGTTGCATGTAGCTACTCCCGTTTATCACATGTTTCTACAATTGTATTCAAACGAAGTATTTGCTGATTGTAGTCGTGGGGTAGCATTGGTAGTCTCAGAATATTGTGATGGTAGTATTCCAATCCGACCATAATCGAGGTCGCCTGTCTTGCACACTTCAAATCACCATCTTCGCTTAGACACGGCTCCTCCTCTTTTCAAGCTTCGTGGCGGTGACCAATATGATCTCTCCGTTATTTATCATATTTGTCAACTCGCCATTTTCAACTGAAATAGGTAAAAAGACTCTATCTCTATCTGCCACATCGACGATACCCCGCGCGTTTGGGTGGTCCTCGCAAATGATTTCCGGCGCCCGACCTGCTCCGACTTGCCTTTATCGGATCTTTATGCCTCTTATCACCCGGATGCTCGTGTCCGGCCCCCTCAGCCTAATAGCCACCAACCCCACCCCCATTCTCAATAGCATTATCAAGCAACTCACGAAAGCATCTTCCCCACCTCTGATAAATAAGGAATAGACTAAATCTTGGCCCAAAGCCATACCTCCGAAATACGGTCTTAAAGTAGCAGAGGCCATCAGACATGAAGGCGCGAGGGGAAACAGGATTAGAGATGCAGTACCCATAGTTTTCAGACTGTGATCCCAATCAAAGACTTTAGTGCAACAGTTCTTTGCGTTTTCTATACCAAGTATCCACATTTCATTGCATCTCTGCCCCAACGACATGTTGCGCTTCCTTGGACTCTCTTCAGCAACTAGCGATGCCAAGCCAGAGCCTTCACGAAGTCTTCCAGCTTCGTGGTACAGGTCCCCAGAACTCCATCAGCTCGAGAGAAGAGCAATTATATCGAGAAAGTGGATCCTGGTGACACATTCGCTACGCTTCAAGCAGGCGGGCGAGTTCGTCTCCTTCGTCTACGCCGACTTCCCTTTCTTTCTCGTCCAAGACCGCGACGGTAACATCAACGGCTTCCACAATGTGTGCCGCCACCGAGCATACCCTGTCGTCGAGAAGAAGTCCGGCAAGGCGAGCATTCTGAGCTGCAAGTACCACGGCTGGTCATATGGTTTCAAAGGCAATCTTGCCAAAGCGCCGAGATTCGATACGGTAACCGGCTTTGATAAGAGCCAAAATGGCCTTCTCCCTATCCACGTTCGCGTGGATACCGCTGGCTTCATCTGGGTTAACCTCCAAGCAGGCGAACCAGATGTCAAGTGGGAAGACGAGTTTGGCGGTGTCTACCAGAAGCCGCGGATGCAAAACTTCGACTTTTCCGGGGGCTACAAATACGACCACGTCTGGGATATGGAGCTAGAGGCCAACTGGAAAGCTGTCATTGAGAATTACAACGAGTGCTACCATTGCCCAACATCACACCCCTTGATTGCGGGAGTGTCGGACTTGACGAAGTATCAAGTGAAGCCAAGTGGGGGTTGCTTGGAGCACGAGATCATCAATAAGAAGGCTCAAGACGAAGAAGACGAGTTTCGACGTTCGATTACATTCTTTTACCCCTCGACTTCGGTCACAATCACGTAAGTCGCTTGGTGTGGAGAATCAAGTCGCGGCAATTACAAAAGAGCATAAATTGACGAATAGCGTAGTCAAAACTTCTTCTACATCCAGCGAATGATCCCGATCAGCGCGACCAAGACCCGAATCGAGAACGAGGTGTATCGCTCGCACAATTCCTCCGATGCTGAGTTCGCCGCCATCAATGCGTTCTACAAGCAGGTGCTAGAGGAGGACCGAGATTTGTGCATTGGCGCACAGGAAAACCTCAGTGCCGGGGTCTTCATTAGCGGCGAGCTACATCCAGAAAAAGAGAGGGTAAGACAGCGAATTCTTGATACTTTCCCGGTATTACAGACAGACACTAACGCATTCGCTCAGGGCCCCATTCATTTCCAAAATACGGTTAGAGAGGAGGTCATGAAGCACCGGCAAAGAGAACTCGAGCAAGGAGGCAGGGAAATTTGGCCAGCCACGCCAAATCTACTCGGGCAGACGCGCGCAGGGAAATTGAATGAAGACGAAGCTTTCTGCTCAGAACTCGAGAAAGCTAATTGCGGTGGTCGGGAGGAACTAGCCTGGTGAGCCATACGCTCTGCCGGTGCATGTGATGAGCAATATCGGGACGGCCTGGCTGTACGGAATACGATGTATGATGGCATATGGAACTTTCAGCGTTGGTTTAGTCTCATGGATTTCCTAGCATCTAGTTCTCCATTCTACCAAACGAAATTGAAGTCTAGCTCTCTACGACAACGCGTCTTTCCTCCGACTGGCGTGGTGACTTGCTTGTGGTGCAGGACTGATGATTGAGTGATAGTAGCGTGAGCATCGATGTGTGGGCATGTTGTTTAGGTTTTGCCGTTGCCTCTGGCAAAGCGTTGTGACCCTTGATCCCTTGGAAAATTGACTGAGACTTAGCCTCCAGCTTGGTAACCACAAGTTTGTATTGGATTTTGAACTGTAGTTCACTCGCCACATGACTCCAGAACGACTATTACCAAGAGTGGGGTTCGAAGCATGCATAGCATGGAGAACTACGGTTCCGACTGCTGAACTTCACAGCTCTCACCCAACCACTGATCCATCTTTACTGCGACGTATTTGCAAGGCCGGGCCACATGGCAACCAACATTCTTCTACTATTACCTCTGATTCTGCAAAGGAACTCTTCGCATAATTATGCATATGCAGGAGCTCTGAGCATTTGTTGGGGTCGTCGGAGCAGCTATCTTGGAGCAGATCTTATCTATCCGTAGCATGAGGGGAAAGTGGGTTTTCCGGCGGGGGAGAGATTGAGGCCGAGAACGGAGCACCATCCGCGGCGAGTAATCTACTTTCGTGCGACCAACTCTTATCAGTGAGTAAGGTAGTATCAATCTCGAGCTGTAGAACTTACTCTCGGGCGATGCCGTGAGACGGTGCAACCACACCAGATGCTATCATTGCACCCCACTCTTCAGAAGTCCAGTCTGGGCGAGCACGAGGACCCGAGACGCGAGGGGAGAGGGGTGGATGACCTTGAGGCTTACACGTCTTGAGTGAGGAGGCTTCAAAGCGTCCCATGGACCAACTTCAGCTATATCAGCAAAGATCTGTTGCGACAAAATTGGGATGCTGTAGAGACATTTGATACCAGCACTCACAAGCTTGAGGTCAGCCAACATCATACCATCAGACCAAGGCATTTTCAGAGACGATATTAACTTTGGTCTGGCAATCCTTAATCAAGACAAAATGGCAGCGCTCGAAATCCCAATCATTGACTTTTCTGGTGAGTCTACCAAGAACATCGTGCTGCAGCAGCCGAAAAGGGTTAGCCAAGTCCTAACAGCGATGTCCATTCCTAGGGTTCTACTCTGAGGACCCTCTTCAGAAACAAAAGGTCGTAGACCAAGTGCGCGACAGCTGCCTGTACAATGGCTTCTTCCAGATAGTAGGCCACTCGGTGCCTCTGGCGCAGCAGAAGGCCGCCATGAGCGGCGCCAAGAAGTTCTTTGCTATGCCTCTCGAAGAAAAGCAAAAGGTCGCCAAGGAGAACACAACGTGGAACCGCGGCTACGAGATGCTAAGGTCACAGATCCTCGAGGAGGGAACTCAACCAGAACTCAAGGAAGGGTTCTACATCGGTGCTGAGATCCCTGAGGACCACCCTTACTTCATCAACAAGAAGCTCAACAGCGGACCGAATCAGTGGCCCGAGGGTCTGGGTAGTGACTTGCAGAGCTTCAGGGATTCCTCGATGGAGTACTACTCTTCGGCTCTCAAACTTGCTTCGGATCTCATGCGGGTCATTGCACTATCATTGGACCTCGAGGAGACCTACTTTTCCAAGTTCATGGATGGAGCTGTGGCGACAATGAGACTTCTGCACTACCCGTCGCAACCCAAGGATGCGGACGAGAAGTTGACTCGCGGAATTGGTGCCCACACCGACTTCGGTGCCATAACTATGCTTCTTCAGGATGAGGTCGATGGTTTGCAGGTATGGGACAAGAAGAACGAGACATGGATCGACGTAAGTGGAACCCCCACCCCCCACTGCAGAGCACCACTCTTGACCGCTTCATAGCTCAATGATACTGACCAGCCACTTCTAGGTCCCACCAACTGAAGGTGCCTTTGTTGTGAACTTGGGTAACCTTATGGCAAGATGGACCAACGAATTGTACAAGAGCAACATTCACAGGGTCATCAACAAGTCTGGCCAGGAGCGATACTCCATCCCCGTCTTTGTCTCTGGCAACCCAGATTACCTGGTTGAATGCATCCCCACTTGCAAGTCGGCGACGCAGCCAGCCAAGTTTGGACCGGTCACAGTTGAGCAGGCAGTCTCTGCTTCGTATGCAGAGTCGTATGGAAGAGCACAATTGTACAAACAGGGTTTGGAGCACGCTACGGCTAACAAAGTCAAGGCTCAGGAAGCCCAACCGGCGCAGATTGCTGTTGCTTGAGGCGTCATTGGTAGGGGAGCATGTACACAATTTTTCAAAAGAATGTAGCAATGTGTGATTCTAAAAATTTGAGATGACAATCATTGATGGCAATGCTAAGAATGACTAAAGAAAGCATTATATCTAGTCCTGTTCCCCGAGTCAAGATACACCAAGCCTCTTGGCCAGCCAGTGAGAAAAGGTCACTGATTTCTGATCAACGAGCCGCCAGTGAAGGTCCCCGAGCACTATGATCGACAGCATGGCGACGACAAAAAGCGTGCCCCACGAAACAATCAAGCTATACCCGGCTGCCAGCATCTTAAGCTTCAGACCATAGCTAAGGAAATTCTTACCACAGCCCCAATGAACTAGATAGAAACTGAAACTGACTTCTCCCAGGTACAGTACCGGCTTCGTGTTGAGAACGTGCTGTAAGACAGGTAGGTTCTCCAATGATAGAACCAGGGCCACAGCACATGTGCCTTGGAAGAATTGATGCACTCCAAAGCCGAAAGTGTTGAAGCCAGCAAACCACGAATAGATAGGGGCTTGGGTGGCGTCGCCATGCATCGGCCAGCAGCCCAAGAAGATGATGGGCACCAGCATCAGCCATGATGTGACGGTGACAACCGTTCGAACCATTTTTGGTAACTCTGGTAGCTTCGCCCGGAAAAGTCGTAAATCGGCAATGAACATGCCTGCGATGAACAGACAGTTCGTTGCTCTCTGGAGGTTGAAGGAGTAGATGAGGAGTAGGACGGTCGCTGGCAACCGCACCATGGGTGACATTCTGATGAAAGCCATACAAGCCAGGAACACAAGCAGTGATCCTTGGTACTCAGCTGCCAAAGTCCAACCCTGGGGCATGACAGTGTTGGCCGAGCCGGAGGTAATGATAGTTATCAGTGTGGTCCAGACATAGTATACATGGCTCCAGAAGCCCTCGGCGACAGGCCCCATAGGTTCGGTGCTATTAAGGGCATAAAATGCGCTGAAGGGAACCAAGGCGGTAGAGACCGCGATGATAGGTATGGTCGGGAGGAAGAGTCGGAACGGACGCCGGAAAATGCTGGATGGGAAAGAGCTGATGGGGTTGGGCCCCTGTGCACCTTGTGCGCCTTGTGCTGCGTAAGACTTGCTCAGAGGCCCATATGTAAGAGCAAAGCCACTGATGACGAAGAAGACCGAGACCATGAATACTCCGCTATGTATGAGGCGAATGAACGGGAGCTGGACCACGTAGACGCTTTCTTCGCTATCGCCCCATGCGCGATGAATGAGCGGGTACTGCGTAATATCATTGTCAGTCAAATCGATCAAACCAGAGCTTCATACTTGTCAGGTATATGACTATTGGTGCTTGGGTCTGAGAAAATCTGGAAGGGCAGAAAGAAACCCTCGTCACTTACATCTCCGTCTATCGTATGTTGAAGGGCCACGATAAGCGATGCAATGCCTCGAAGGCCATTTAGATATGATGTTTTGTTTGGAGCTGGGATTATCGAGTTCTCCGTGGCGTGGCCAAAAATGCGAGCGATGTAGGATGGCACCAGCAACCAGAAGAAGGCCTTTGGACTCATAGGGCGCCAGCTGGTCGAAAGTCTTGCCAAGGGCGATGATCTCCCTGATGATTCTGCCATCGGCAGGTCTGTCGATGAGCCCGCTTCATTGCCTTGAAGCAAGCCGTAATGCGATTCTCCAGCCCGGACTCCGGAAAACCAATCCCGTACCCTTTCGAGCGGCTGCTTGAGCATGGGATGAGCCGCCTCCGGATCCTCAAGCTTCATGTTCTCCATCTTCGCTAAGTGGAAGATGAGTCAACAAAAGTAGAGACTAACTGGACCTTCTTGTTCTTGACTGCGTCCAAGGTAATGTTGAAACGGGGAATAAATACTGAGGATTAAAGACCCGAAAGGTGATGATAAGACTCGAAAGCGAGGCTTAAAGTATAAAGGTGACAAGAGTTTCCCAAGTTAGACACGGGGCGCAGGGTGCGCTTTCTGCATGCCACGATGTTTCACTTGAAGCTTCTCCAAATGCTAGGGGGTTTTACTGCCCTGCGCCACTTGTCTGAGTTGGAAAACTGTCGAGGGCCTCACACTCAAAGTTTCTCAGCCGTTATACCTTTTTAGGTCATTCTTTCGTATCTACTTGGAGCTTTATCGTCGCTCAAGGGAGAAGCCATCCTGGTCCGATCATCAGCCCCCAACTACTGGGGAATGCCCTCATTGAGACCTGATCTGATCAATTGGAAAAGCATATAATAGAGATACGCGCTTGTTAACTTTCGCATTCTCTGGATGTTCTCAACATGTTCGGACGGAATGTATACTTTCCTTGGGCATGCCAAGACGGCGACTTTCCGAGTGTCAGAAATGTGCGATTCCGGTGAGTGAGACCAACCCCGCGGGCACCGCGTGCACCATGTACCCGGTCACCTTTCCGACGACGGCAAATACAGACTTCCTGTCGTTTACTATTGGCCGATTGGGTTACACCGAAGTCGCGACAAAGCTGCCGACGGTCACACCAAACGTGGTGAATTTCCTAGTGTTGTTGTCGCGTCGTACACGGTACAGCCCTGATCAGAACGGAGAACGCAGAAGTCTTACATGTCTTACATGTCTTATTGAAGTGACTGCCATTGATGTGGAAGCACACGTCTTTGTCGCGTTCTTTTACCGATTCCATCTGACAGCTTCACAGATGGAAGGGATATCCCTCCATGTTCTAAGTTGAGTTCTTGCCTGGTACATTTTAAGCGTAACGGCAACAACCCGTGTAGAACTCTCATACAGCAATGGCCGGCGTTCGTGTGGGATTTTAGGGAAATCGGATTCCGAGGACAATGGAAGCTCCTCGAATATTTGAGGAGTCTATCAGGAACTGGAAACAGTTTGCGCCTATTTATACTTGAACTCGGCCAGTGCACACATCAGTGGTCAATTTTGATAACAATCTTCGAGAAATGCTTCTTCTCCTTCAATCGCGCATAAGCAGCCTTTGCCTCCGCGAGCTCAAAAATAGTGTCATCGACGACCGGCTTGACGTGCTTCTCCTCGATGAAACGAACCATATCTCGGAATTGTGCCCGACTTCCCAAGATCACACCTCTGACAATGCATGGACGCATGAGAGCAGCCAGCATGGGCACAACCTCGGCTTTGCCTCCGACCAAGCCTGCAGAGACAACCACACCGTTTGTATTCACTGCGGTGAGCGATTGAGAAAGTGAGTCGTTGCCGGCAACATCGACAACAATGTCGAAGCCAGCCTGATTCGGTGTGAAGTTCCTCGTCTTGACACCCCAGTCTTTGGGGTTTTCTCGATAGCTGATCGTGTGGCTCGCGCCGAGTGCCTTCAGCTTCTCCTCCTTTTCTGCGGACGAAGTCGTGGCGACAACAGTAGCCCCAGCAGCTACTGCCAGCTGAAGAGCGGCAATGCTCACACCGCCTGTTCCTTGGACGAGCACCCATGTATCGGAACGGGGTTCTCTGCCTTTGAGGCCAAAGAGTGCGTTCCATGCTGTGAGGCCACTGCAAGTCAAAGTTGCAGCTTCTGGCCAGCCGAGAGATCTGGGTACATGAACAAGCCCGCTTTCTGTGAATATGCCTTCTGATTGTAGAGTTCCATTGATGGTCTGGCCAAGACCTTCCACGATATCCTGGTAGATCGGCAATTCATCATCACCGCAACGCTCGGCATGCTTAGGAGCTAGGTGAGTGACGACGTGGTCACCGATCTTGAAAGCCGTTACGGAACTGCCAATCGCTTTGACAATGCCGGCACCATCAGAACCAGGCACGACATGTTGTCGAATCGCGCCGGCGGTGGCTGCCGTACCCTGTATGACTATTAGAACATGGATGCTCGCAGTGCTGAAGTTTACTTGCCTTCGCATCTGCGATTGCGAGCTCGCGATAGTTCAAGCTAGCACTGTGCAGCTCCACCAGAACCTCGTGAGCTGCCAACTTATCGGCCTGCGGTACGTCTTCCTCGTACTTGAGGCTTGTCTCAAAGCCGCTTTGGCCAGTCAAGATCCACCTGCGAGACATGGAGGGCTGGGGCTTTGATAATGGTGGAGAGAGGAGCTATGGCTTCCGAGCTGTGGTGCCTAAATTTCTAGGCGGAAGATATGTATGGATGCGAGATCTTTGCTGTACAAGTAGTGATAACGAGTGAGTTCCTCACTGGCCCCTCATCTTCGCCCTGAGCAGTTTTAACGGTTTTGCTAGCTGTGGGGGCCAACTCAGAAGAGATCCAGCTTTTGCGTAGTTGCAGCATCATGGTCCCATTTTCATCCGCTTTTTCGTCCGGATTTCGTCCGCTTTGGTCCGTATGTCCGTGCCAAGGCGTAAAATCGGGGCCGTGAAGCCGGTCCCGGGGCTCGGACGACTCGGGCCAACCCAAACGACTCGCGTTGAAATATTAGCCGGTATGGTCAAAGCATCCTTAGCATCCTTGGTCTACGTTAGGATGTTTGACGCAGTACGTCACTGACTTAAGGCCGAAATTTCGCGGCCAGTTGCCCCGGTCTTATTTCCGTCCCAAAGTTCGATCAAGGGTTTTGCGGCGGATCAGCAGGACGCCTTGCGTTATTAACAAGTCTATGGCTGTATAGTTCATCTTCCGAACCTGTCTCAAGCCCTTTCAGTTCCGAAACAGCTTGGATGTCAATGCAAACTCGATTAGCCTTTGGCCTTACTCGCTTTCTCCAACACAGCTTGGAAATGAGAGTTGTTTGATTGTCCCCGAGCCTAACACCAAGATATTCCGAATTCGCCCTGGTGACGTTGCTGTTACGAGTTCTCACTAAGATGATTCCCATATCAGCTCAATAGCATGTCCAGGAACTTTTGAGTTGAACCACTCGTCAACAATGATCCCATCCTTCATCAGCCCTGTTGTTCTAGCCCCACCCAGCACCCCAGATATACCTAGAGCTCTGACTGCCCAGAAGAGCTCACTTGAAGCAAGGTTTCGAGCAATACACTGCCGCGGCCCAAGTCCAAATGGAATGGCATCGCGCAGCATTTCCTCGCTAGGTTCAAGCCATCGTTCTGGCTGGAATTCATGCGGATTTGGGAAGATAGCGTCGTTGAAATGCAGGCTGAACGGTGCACATCCGATCCAAGTTCCGCCTGGGAACTCAAAAGTCGCAGCTTCTCCAGAAGGCAGCTCGGTCGTGAATGAGAATCCGCTGGGCGGCACAACGCGTGGAAGCCGAGTCGGGTTTGCCATGGACATCCGAAGACCCTCGCGCACCACGCCACGCAGATAGGGAAGAGTTTGCGGGTCAGCTTGCGCTGCCTCTGGCGATGCAAGCTCGTCTTTGAGCTTTTGATATGTCGAGGGCGACTTTGCCAAATGCCAGCAGATGGCACCAAAATTCATACCAGTACTGTCGGTACCGGCAAACATCAAATCCATACACTGAACAGCAGCTTCTTCTTTGCTGATGCCAGCTCGCAGTAGCCGAGCTTGGTACGTTTGATCTTTCTCTAGATCGGCCTCGGCGACGACCTGATCGCAGAACTTTGTCACGAGTTCCATCGACTCGTCAACCTTCTCATCCGGAAACACCTTCGGGAGAGCCCACTCGAAGGCATGAAAGATCCAATTGGGAAGCAAGAAGAATCTCCCAACTGCGACAAAGGTATCCACAAATTCGCTGGCAGAGAGCTTGCTTGAGTCGCTAGCGCTCCTGCTTGCCTCCAGCTCGGCAATACCGCCATATGTTTTGCCTAGGAGATACTCCGTCACTGCATCAAGAGCTAGACATCTGCCGATATTGAGCATGTTGACGGGTTTGCCTGCAGTTGCTTCGTGTCCGATATGCGCCATCAACCTGTCAACACAGGATCTCAGTATCTGGTCACCTTCCTTTCGAATAGACGCTGGGCTGAACATGCTGACAACGGCTTTTGATCTGACGGCCCTGTGCGCGGGATCTAGAGCCGAAAATATCGTCGGATGACCGCTAAAGTCGAAATTGCTATAGCATGCTGTTTTTAAGAATCCTCCCTTGTCGGAGTAGATCGGTGCAAGAGCCGCTCCGTCGCTTATGTCAACATCATTAGGACTGATTCGAACGACTGGACCATAAACCTTGTGCAAGGCTTCGACCGAGGTCGTTTCATCGCCTGCGTACGAGTGGTACCATAGCCATAATGGAGAGATTGTTGCTTTCCAAGGTCCCGGGATTTTGCGTAGTGGGTGGAGGAAGATGTTGTAGAAGACGTAAATGGAAAGCGTAGCCAATGGGGTAACGAGTGAGAGTTTGAGCGAGTTTTTGGCGAAAATGGCCAATAGGTCGGCGAAAAGACCCATTGCTTCGAAGTTGCGTTCCAGTCTAGGAACCCGAATGTCAATGAGAAATAGCGGCTTGAAGCAGGTCAACAGATGAGGATGACTATTATTTGTAAACTAAGTGCGATGATTCGTTGCATTGATGAGTCAGATACAGACGTCATGACAGTTGAAGAGACAATATGCAGGCGAAAAGCACGTGACGCTACTAGAGATAAGCATGCAGCTGAAGTGATTGAACTGCATTACAGACGTCTCAAAGAGGCAATAAAGATTCAAACACTACATCTGCCCTCATTTTGGTATCATCCATGACTTTGTTAATAATTCGCATCTTGTGTATGTGCAAGTTTGTATTAGAACGCTTCAATGGATACGTTACCGCTTCCCGCCAAATTCATGCACAATTCAAAGCTAATCACCTAAACTCGCGGAAAGTGGAAATGTCTTTCCATTCAAATTAAGCAGAAAAAAGTCAATCTACCACTTTGTCACGCCACCATCAACCAAGATATCGCTTCCCTGGCAGTATCTGTCCGAATTTTAGCACTTTAGTTGTACATCGGTGTCCATCAGAGATTCAACTCACTTGCTGGCATCGCTCGCCAAGAAGACGCAGGCTCCCTTGATATCGTCAGGCTCCGCTACCCTGCCATTCATAATCTCATCCTTCCACCCCTCAAGAAGATCAGGAAAGGGAGCCGTCATTTCTGTCCGCACATAGCCAGGCGAGATGGAGTTGACTCGGATTCCATACTTGTTCAGCTCGGCAGCAATCGGAGCGACCATCGCTCGTACTGCTCCCTTTGTGCCGCAGTATGCAGTAGACCGTTGGGAGCGGATGGCCATGTACGATGCGATACTTGCAACAAAGATTATGCTTCCGCACTTAGTGCCGTTGGCAATCATTGCCTTGGCGGCCATCTTGGCTGAAAAGTAGAGGCCCTTACAGTTGACGCCATACAGTCTGTCAAAGTCTGCCTCTTCGGTGTCAAGGAATTCAACGTTTTTGTTCACACCGGCGCAAGCGACGAAAATGTCGAGCTTGCCATCAAAGTCGGCTGCCACAGCTGCGAAAGCCTTCTCCAAGCTGGAGATAGATGTTACATCGACAACATATGCTTTTGCTTTGACCCCGTTCGCAGAAGACAGTTGCTCAAAGGCAGATGGCTCCGGATCTATCAGGTCAAAAATGGCAACATCTGCCCCGGCCTCGGCGAGACCTTGCGCGAATGCCAATCCACAACCTCGGCCACCGCCAGTGACTACGGCAACCCGGCCTTTGAGCGAAAACTTCACCCATCAATATTGGCTAGGTCGAGATGGTACTGAGTTTCTGACATACCTTGGACATTTTAATATTATCAGATGGCTTTGCGGCTCACACAAGTTTCAGTAAGCAAATAAGACTGGATGTTCGTAAGGATTCCAATAATGTTGCCAAAGTCGAGATAGGGTCTAGGCATGCGAGAAAGTGAAATGAGATTGCATATCGGTATTGACAACTACACTTGCAACGAGCTTGGAATATTCATAGCTTCAGTGCCGTTCTGGTGACACTATCGGCGAATTACTTAAGACGGCGGTTGTTCCCGTTCCACAAGTATCACTGCACTGCTAGTTTGCCGAGTGTTCAACCCGATTGCAAATTCAACCCCCATTCTAGCGCCTAGCATCGGCGCAGGTATGTAGACGCTTTCAACGGGCTGTCATACCCCATCCTTCCTTATGCTTCAATAGTTGATGCATTGAAACACGCCAACATTCATTCCCCATGCGTCGAATCATGCTTGCAATCTGGAGTTTCAATGCAGCTGGCCATCTCTATCTTATCTTTGCTGCGAGATACGGAAAGTTGCTTGGTTCTGAGGAATGGGGACATTCAAAAGTGGAAAATGGAGAAGTCAAGGGTGGAAGTGGGGGCGGGGTCGATCAGTAGGACAACGACAGTGCAGAAGTGGAATGACCAACAACCATCGATGCCAAAGCAATGAAACTAGGAAAAGGGTGCAATAAGACGATTACGTGGTGGAGGCATCCGTACGTCTAAGATCTGCGGGACACACATTGGAGATCAAGAATGGGGAGATTCTAGACGATGCCGCGACGATAAGCGTAGATGCAGTTGAACTGACGGGGAACTGGCAAGTTAGCGTAGAGACCTTTTCTACCTGCGGAGAAGCTTCCACGAGCTTGAGTTTTGGTGCCTCCGAGTTGGTCTGGATATCAAAGTAACGACAGGTGGTGCTTCATGGGATGGCTTGAGTGATACAGACTGAAAAAGCTCTTAGCATAAAGTCTACCTTCAATCACAAAGTGTTTAGGTGGTACACAGACAAACTCACCACCACTTCCACTTACTCAATTTTATATCAGCACAATCTTCTATCAATAACAATGGGGAAGAAGAAGGTTCTCGTCTGGTAAGTGGTTCTTGGAACAAAACGCGGCATTTCTGTCACGTATGCATGCGTACTCACATGGCCATTGCCGTAGCTACGGTGTGGATATCGACGCCGTTGCCGGCTGGCTCGGGTCATATGGTGGTGAAGACAGTACTAGTGATATCAGTCGAGGTTAGTGGTACTCGTGGAGAGTCTTAGCCGTCTCAACAGCTGCTGGAATGTACACCGCTAACCTGGCGGAGTTTGAACAGGTCTATGGGCTGGGACCATTGGCACCCGTCGACTCTTGAAGCTGTTTGAAAAGTACAACATCAAAGCGTCTTGGTTCATCCCTGGCCACTCTTTGGAAACGTTCCCAGAAGAATGCGCCATGGTGCGGGATGCAGGCCACGAGATCGGCCTGCACGGGTATAGCCACGAGAACCCTGTCGACATGACGCTAGAGCAGCAGCGCGACGTTCTGGACAAGACGTGGAAGATGCTGACAGAGTTCTGCGGCAAGCCGCCCAAGGGCAGCGTTGCCCCGTGGTGGGAGACGAGCGAAGAAGGTACTGAGCTGATGCTGAGCTACGGTATCGAGTATGATCACTCCATGTCGCACCACGACTGCCAAGCATATTGGTTGAGGACAGGTGACAGCTGGACCAAGATCGATTATACCAAAAAGGCAGAGGAGTGGATGAAGCCTTTGGTAAAGGGCAAAGAGACGGGGTTAGTCGAGATTCCCGGATCTTGGTACATTGATGACCTTCCACCGATGATGTTTATGAAGAACTCTGCAAACTCACACGGTTGGGTGAACCCGAGGTAAGTCTTTGAGTTACATTCATGTGGATTATGAGGGCGCTGGCTGATCTTGCCTTCCAACAGGGATGTTGAAGACATCTGGCGAGACCACTTCGACTACTTTTACCGAGAGTATGGTAAGTTGAGGGACCCCCCTGTTAGACGAATAAGGCTTTGTGGACTAATCCTTGTTCAAAGATGAGTTCATCTTCCCTATGACCATCCATCCCGATGTTTCGGGTCGGCCTCACGTGCTACTCATGCACGAGCGGATCATTGAGCACATCAACAAGCACGAAGGCGTTGAGTGGGTGACCATGGGAGAGGTAGGTTCCACCCCCACTCTTTATAATGTATGAGTGTATGCTGATGCTCATGTGCCAATAGATGAGCGACTATTTCAAGTCCAAGAACCCTGCGCCTGAAGGTGGCTTGATGCCTGCCACCCAGGAAGAGGTTATGAAGAAGTACGAGGAATGGAAGAAGACACAATCATAGATTTACGTAGCCTCACGAGTACCAAGCTTTAACCTGTCAAGTCATTACCAAACTGCTTCTTCGAGGATGATATGCAATATGATAAAACTTTTAATGACCCGCATTCGGAAGTATCAAGTCCACTTTCCTGGTCCCAGCGCATTGGCTTGACCGCTGATTAAATTTTGACTCTTTAAATGGACTAGTCACCTGGCAGGCACCTGATATGACATGGGAAGACTCTGCTGAAACTAAGGCACAGATTCTCAGGCCTATGTATGATTGTTCGTTGCCCATGGCGATGCCTGTCGGTCAAGTAGTCTGCATGAGTCTAGAACCCGTGTGTGTTGAGCTTTCAGATTCACCTACTAAGTATTACCCGATTCAAACGTACAGGATTCCTGAATCACGTTGAAACTTGAAGTCCCTACTTTAATGCCAATATGCAATCTAGCTCTTATCCTTGAGGATGTCATCGATGATCTTCCCAGCTGCAAGCACCATCTCCTCCTCCAACTTGCGACCAACGATCTGAAGTCCTACGGGCAAACCAAGAGATGCCATCGTCTCCTTGTTATCCTCCCACAACTTCCTGTTCCACTCGTCCTCAACTCCCCTCACTTCCTCCGCCCATGGCTGATTGACGTCCTCCTCACTCACCCGGCCTCCAGGAACGACCAGAGCAGGGTAATCGAGGAAATTCCACACCTTGGTGTAGCCCACCCATCGACAACCCCCATGTGGCACAGCTGAATGTGGCATAGGTGGCAGCAGTAGGATATCAATCATGCGACCAGTCTTGGGCGAGCGGATGGATTGCCACTTTTCTAGGTATGCCTGCTGCAACTCCCACTTGCGTCTGTTAAGCTGCCAGTAGTCGTACACTGAAATCGGCTTTCCCCGGTTAAGAAGCTTCTCGACGTGCGGGATGAAGGGCTCTCCACCAGCCAAAACGTCTTTGCGAATATCTTCGCCGCCGTCAACCGTGTAAAAGAGGTCCTTGAAACGACGGTCAAAAGGTTTCGCGGAAGTCAGATTGGGTTTCATTTACCATTATTCTTATGCAGTCTTCGTGCAAATTTGCATTCCACTCCAAGACCTCGTGGCCCGCTGCTTGCAGGCGCTCTACAGCGGAACGGAGAACCCGTGTTAATGGCGGGTGGGGTTGAACAACATTGTCATCATAGAGAACTCCAATAGTCAAAGGCCTGGAGCAAGTCTCCTTGTATAAGTCCTCTCGCCACGGAACCGGTGCACAGCGAGCGTCGAGGTCCCAGGGCTTGGCGTTGATCAGCTGCTCCATGGCGAGGCGGATTGTGGACAAGCTGCGGGCCATGGGGCCTATTGACGAAGGCACATGTTCTTGCCCTTCGGTTGATACTGGAACTCCACGATAGGGCAGGCGTCCGCTCTGAACAGGATGTCAGTGATGCTCCATACTTGGTCAATTCTCGCGTGAAGCCAAGTGAGTTCCGAGGTTGCCAGTAATCAGACTCACGCTAGGCTTGAAGCCGTACGTTCCCATCATGTGAGACGGAATACGAATGCTTCCTCCAATATCAGTCCCCCAACCAAGCATACTTGCACCGGAAGCAAGCAAGGCTGCCTCGCCCCCGGTTGACCCACCCGGGGTATAATCCTTGCTCCTGGGGTTGGTGGTCAGGCCCCAAAGAGGGTTGTCCGTCTCACACCACTGTCACGATGTGAGCTTCATTTCATTTTACCAAAGCAGAGACACTCGTAGTCAGAGAGAGTAAGGACATGTCCAACTACTTACCATGATGCTCTGTGGCAAATTTGTTTTCGCAATGACGATGGCGCCCAGAGATTGAAGCATCTTGACGACAACGGCATCGTCTGCGGCAGGTTTGAAGGACCGGCCAACGTATCCAAGAGTTGTGTCGTATCCTTTGACATTGAATTGGTCCTTGAGAGTGACTGGCACACCATGCAAGGGCCCAACGGTCTTCTCGTGTTCGGTGAAGTAGGCATCCAACTCCTTAGCCCGCTTCAGGGCATCATCAAACACGATTTCCGTCAAACTACATTGACGCGCAACAGATATTAGCGTACTTGAAGAAGAAAGGCGAATAATATTTGCCGAAGCAAAAGGTCCGCCCAAGTTCAAAATCTCGAAACGTACCAGTTCGTCTTTTAAGACATGTTTGAGTTAGCACAGACTTCGTCACTTTCGGATGAGAGCCATACCTTGTTGTGCACCTCAGAAGCCCTGTTAATATTTGAAGACTCATCAGTATCAATTTCCACGATAGATGCACGGAAAGGGAAGAGGCTCTGCAATTGCAGGCGCGTGTTGGTTGCTTATCCACATACTTCCGAATGTAGGCCTTCACAATGTCTTCGCTCGTCACCTCACCACGTGAGATTTTCGAGACAAGTTGGGAGGCTTCAGCTATAGCCGTGATCCCAAGATCTTTCGGATCGTTCGTTGAGCCTCCAACGGATGCTGAGATAACTTCAGCCCGAAGCTGTCTCTTCTTAGATACGACATCTTGCCAAGCTTGTGCCGGCTCAGGGATCGTGATTTGCGTCATTGTTTGTGCCTGTTTCAAACTTCCTTGAACTACGTTCTCGTCACTTCGCAGTATGTCTCTCAATATCTTCATTCTTTGGCCGAGTCGCCAAATACCGCAAAGCTGTTGTCACGATGGTGCCAAACACTAAACCGAAGCGGGCCCGGCTTGCCGACGATGTTCGGGATGCCGATCTTCGGAGCATAAGCCACTTGATTGGCGGAATCGTCGTCCGACTCCGCCCTCGCTCGGGATGTCTCCATCGGCCACTTGGGCTTATCAGTGGAGCTTCGCATGTTGGATAGCCCGCGATTGCTTTGGTATGTTTCCCCGCGGATTGCTCCACTGACCCCGCGACTTGGTTTGTGCGGCGAACACACAAGTTCGTAAGTGGGGGATCGAGAGGGGTTCCGATAGGGAACATGAAGCTATAGCTAGGAGAGTGGGTGGAATTGGAGTCAATGGTGCTAGGTTTGTTCATCAGTCAGCAGTTAGGAAAGAGCTGGCTTCCTCTGCATTGAATGATGGGGGATGTTAATTTGCATCGACATCGGCCGAAGATCGAACCACCCTGGATGATGAGATGATTCGTTTTTGAGGCGAGGATAAGGCAAGACTGAGTACCTTTATACAGTCTCATTCGGTTCAAACGAATAATCACGTAGGTAGTGAGAGCATCATACGGGATCCAACCATATCTACACAAGAAAACGTCCGTTCTTCAAAGACTTCCATAGACACCACAGCCACACAACGACTTCGGGTCGGCAATCGAAGCAAACATGACAACAAGCTCATCAACTCCTGTGAGCTCACAAACCAATGGCCACACAAACGGCTCGCACCAAAATGGCCACACGTCCAAAACCGATGTCTGCGTCGTCGGAGCCGGACCAGCCGGCTTAATGCTCGGGTTTGTGCCCCACTCCATCCGATATCCGCTCCGCACGCCCGGCCAGCTTCTCCGTGCTAACATGCCAACACAGATCTCTCATGGCGAGATTCGGCCAAAAGGTCCAAGTCATTGACGAAAGGCCAGATCAGACTACAGTAGGCCGTGCGGATGGAATTCAGCCAAAGTCGATTGAGACGCTGCAGATGCTGCGCCTCGGCGACGAGCTATTCCGCACCGGTGTTAAGGTCCACGACATCTGCATGTGGCAGAGCTCCAGTGATTCTGACCTGCACCGGTTGAGTCGCTCGATTCACTACCCTCCATCTGTTGTGGATCTCTTGCAACCCTACATCTTGTTGTGTCACCAGGGCATGATTGAAGGTGTCTTTATTGATGACCTTCGCAAGAGCGGCGTCGAAGTGAAACGTAGTCACAGCTTCCAGGCTTACAGCACTTTGGACGATGGCTCATTGAGCATTGAATGTGATCGGCAAGGGGAAGGAAAGACATCCATCAACTCGGAGTTCCTTGTGGGATGTGACGGCGCTCGATCTCTCGTTCGAAAGAGCATCCCCGACACATTCGCCCAAGGTTCACCGCATGCTTCAGTATGGGGTGTCCTCGATGGAGAACTAGAGACCGACTTCCCCGACCTCTGGAGCAAGACGGTAGTCTTTTCTGAGAAGTACGGCTCCATCCTCATCATCCCCCGCGAACGCAACATGACGCGCTTCTACATCGAAATGAAATCGTCAACATCCTCGAAAGACCTGGGAGAAGAATATGTGATGGAACAAGCCCGCCTGATCCTCTCGCCCTACAACGTCAAATGGCGTTCCGTAGAATGGTTCGGCAACTACCAAGTCGCCCAGCGCGTCGCCGCCCGCTTCTCAGACCCGGCCCAGCGCGCCTTCATCGCCGGCGACGCCAGCCACACGCACAGTCCCAAAGCGGCGCAGGGCATGAACACGAGCATCCACGACACCTGGAACCTCGGGTGGAAGCTTAACCTCGCGCTGCGCGGGCTCGCCAAGGGCGACGTATTGCTTGCGACGTACGAGCAGGAGCGCAAGAAGATTGCGCACGATCTCATCAACTTCGACTTTGAGCACGCCAACGAGATCGCTCGCGGAGACGCGAAGCGGTTGGCAGACAACTTCAAGACGAACACGCGCTTCATTTCGGGCGTCGGGGTCGAGTATGGCGAGAACGAGCTCAACCGGGATCGGGATGACGGCGTCAAGGGTGCCGCGAAGCCGGGATGTAATCTCCCGCCTGCAAAGGCTACCCGTTATATCGATGCTTGCCCTATCGATGTGCAGCTCGATATTCCGGTTCTGAGCCAGTTCCGCATCTACGCCGTCTTGAACGACGTCTCTAGCGCTGCGGGTGTCTCTTTTCTGCGTGACTTCAGCACCGGCGTCGCATCTGCATCTTCATTGGTGTCGAGACTTTCCGCAGCGGCGGCGCAGTCGTACAAGGTGAAGCCACGCGCCAGTCGGATGGACGATATTCATGTACGCCCTGAGAGATATACATCCGTCAGTCAATTGTGCACATTTGCGCTCATCAGTAAGTTGATTCCCATCCTCTTTCGGTGTCCTTTACCAGTTCTCCACGTCGGAGGAGGCTCCGCGCCCTCCACGTAGCCAATGAAGTGTCGCTGCTGACTCTGTGTTCCAGCATCTACGGAAAAGGAGAACTTTGAAATCTCCTCGCTTCCTCCCGTATTCTCACAGAGTGCCTGGACCATCTACCTCGACGATGTAGCACCTCTGGATACACAGGGACGCTCCTGTACAGACAAGTGGCTTGGGGGTCTCGGGACGGACGAGGCTTCCCTCATCGTCGTTCGACCGGACGGCTACGTGGGTGCCATCGGCCGCTGGCAGGCAAGCGAAAGCGGCACCGGTGGGATGGCGGCGCAATGGCTGGATGACTACTTCGGCGGTTTCTTACAAGCGCCGGACACTTATTAAATCGCGCTTCATGCGGTGCGACTTCATGGCAGAGCGGTGTGGGCAAACGAGAAGCAGTATGTATGTACATGTAGCATCAGCTGGTCCTACAGTGAGACCGGTCGATCTGAGTTAATTAACCCGTTGAAAGGACTGGGCGTACACGTGTGACGTATGTACTTTAAAATATCAGACTGATAGTGAGCTACAGGTAATTCAGGCGAGACATGGCCCAAGACCCATGTAGACTGTTATGTTAGCTCAACAAGCATGAGTCGTCTTTGCGGCTATTACTACAAAGTACATCGTTTATTCTGGCCTCAAAATGAAATAGGCGCAATTGACAAAGTCCCATGTTGTTTTCTCTTATGTCATTAGTCCCTCGAATTTGCAGAAATTTCCTCTGCAGACATTTTAATATGGGTTTCTTCAGAATTGCGTGCCCATCCCCGGACCACAGCCAACCCGCATCTATGAAATCATCACTCGCACGCTATGCAGTGCGGGAGGGTTTGTCGAATCGTTTTTCCTTGTTTTCTGAACTCTAAACGCGGGCTTGACGCGGTGCGTGGTAGTCTTGATTGGCAGAGCCCATGTCGGACATCCTAGCCGAAATGGAGTCAATGTCAGTTTTGGAACAGGCCGTGCATGCCAAAGTGGGGGTGGGGACCCGTAATCTCTGGGATAAATCCCTGGTACAAGTCTCTCTCTCTCTCGTCCCGTGAGGAAATAGACGAATAGAGCTCTTCGGATTGGGGCGATACACACACCGTCGGTGACGGGTGAAAGGGAAGAGATAGAGAGCCCACGCCCTTGCGGCATCTTTAGATAGATACCCATACTCCGTACCGGCCGTGAGCGAGTGATAGCACGGCAATCATCTCCATATCCCCATTTTGAGGCTGAGGTGAGAGACAGTTTCTCCCCGGTGCGAAATCAGGACCCTTGATTTGTCCTTCACCCCAGAGAAAGATACCCCTGGCGCTACATGTACGGGGACGCTCGTTATGCCAGCTGTGGAGTGTGAGCAAGTACAACGTGTTGGCTGATATCCATTCGACCTTGCGACCTTGGCTGCCAGTACCTTGTCAGATTGGCCCTCTCATGTCAGGCAGACAGCTCGTCCCTTGGTGTTCCTGGATTGAATAAAGCTGAGGGACTAGGCGCCCTACGAGGCTCTTTTCATTCGAGGATCCGAAAGAAGTCAGGTCCCGGCTTTCTTCGTCTTTCTTTCGTGAGAGAAAAGGGCCCAAGTCAGAAGCTGTTCATCGTCTTCTCTTTCTTTTCCCCAGTCATTCATCCTGTCCCCCCTCGCGAATCGACCAGGCTATTTCCATCATGTCTGCTCCGAGCGAGAAGAGTGTCACAAAGGATGCGACGGAGTCGGGCTTGAGGCAGACGGCCTCCGGGTCCGTCATCCAGGGAGATGCAAGTTCCGTCGGCGACTCGGTCCTCCGTGATTTCTACACGGGCGCCGTGAACGAGAACTACCGTCTCAAGTCGGAGCTTATCGCAAAGCACTTGGGCGAGATTGGCATGGGAAAGTACGTTTGAAATTCCTCTCCCTCGCTTCCAGGCTTCATACTCCCGGGGCAAGGTGCATGGAAAGCTGATCATTTTTTTCCTCTCTTTCTCAGGTTTCAATGGATTCTCTTCGTCGTCAATGGCTTTGGCTGGATTGTCGACAACTTTTGGTCTCAGGGAATCACAGCAATCCGACCACCGATCGGCAACGAGTTCACCGACATTGCGAAATTGAGCTTCAGCTCCGTAGCGTACTACGTCGGACTGATCGTCGGCGCCTCCTTCTGGGGCACCACCGCCGATCTCATCGGTCGCAAGCCCGCCTTCAACGCCACGATCCTCTACGGCGGCGTCTTTGCATGCGCTGTGGCCGGCGTCCAAAACTTTACGGGATTTTGCGTCCTCTGGGCTATTATCGGCACGGCGGCGGGCGGCAACGTCCCCGTTGACAGCGTCGTGTTTCTGGAGTTTGTTCCTCAGACCCACCAGTGGCTGCTCGTCAGCTTGTCTGGATGGTGGAATTTGGGACAGGTTATTGTGTCGCTTCTGGCGTGGGTTTTCCTGGCCAACTTTGCCTGCGACTCTACGGAAGCTCCTTGCCGCATGCAAGATAACATGGGCTGGCGCTACCTCATGATCACGCTCGGTGGTATCGCCATTGCCTTTGGTCTGATCCGTATCGTGGCTTTCAAGATCCCCGAATCACCCAAATTCCTCATCTCCAAGGGTCGCGATGCTGAGGCCGTCGAAGCCGTAAACTACATTGCACGCTACAACAAGCGACCGGAAACTCTCACCCTCGAAATGCTGCAAGCCATTGACAGGCAGTGCGCCGGTATCTCAGAGTCAGACGCTGGTAGTATTGCCCCCGCCGCTGCGGCGGTCGATCCTGACATGGCGCCCCGAGGCTCCAAGCTATCCCACATGGAGATCCTCAAGGAAAGCTTCAGGGACTACAACGCCGATAACTACAAGAAATTGTTTGCCGGGCGCAAGATGGCGCAGCACACGTCCGTCACGTTCCTCATCTGGCTGACCGTTGGTGTCGCGTACCCGCTCTACTTTGCCTTCATCCCATCCTACCTCGCGACCAAGTCAACCTACTCTGCCAACACCTCGCTCAACCACACCTACATGATTTATTGCATTGTTTCCGCGGCTGGTGTTCTTGGACCCATCGCGGCTGGCTTCTGCGTTGAGACACGCTTTGGCCGTCGTTGGATGATGGCCGCATCTGCGGTCCTGACTGGAGTTTTCCTGTTCGCTTACACGGCTGTGGGCACGGAAGCAGCGGATATCGGGTTTCAATGCGCAACGGGAATTCTGGGAAACTTTGGTAAGTTGGTCCTCACATTTGCTGATCATACAAGTGCAATTGCTAACCAATATTTGCAGAGTACGCCGTCATGTATGCCTTCACGCCCGAGTCTTTCCCTGGCCCAGTTCGCGGAACAGGCACTGGCATTGCCGCTACTCTTCTTCGCGTCGGTGGCCTTGCGGCTTCGTTTGTGTCAACGTATGCGGGATACACTGTTGTGCCGATCTATGCCAGTGCTGCATTGTGGATTGTGGTGGGCTTGTTTTGCATCGGGTTGCCTTATGAGACTCACGGGCACGCTTCTCTCTAGATATTGCGTTCAAATGGCAAATGTTGAACCGGGCTCCTGGCTAGAAGCCTTTATGCAGAGCTGCACGATAATGAGAACATCAATTTCCTCGCCGAGCCTGTAATCACAAGCGATGCAATGTGTGAATCTGTCGAGAACACGAGTGATACTACGCCGATGTGCATAATTGCTTCTGCATTGCTTAAGGCGCAGGTGCCAGGGCATCGTTGGCTTTGCTACAAATGTCTGAGGTACATATCTTATGCAGGAGCTTGTGAAGTTGAAATTCTACAACTACGATGTAGATTATACTTCATTTCCGTATGCACAGAGTTTTGGTCTCTAAGAGTTGAAAAGGTTGATGGGACTGTGTTAGGCGTAACCACCATGCAGTTTTTGGACGAGAACTCGCTTACGTCAAACACGGTCATCCTGCTGAAAAGTTCAGATCGCCATACTTGAACTTCTTGCCAATATCACCTAAGTGGTTGGTGTTGAGTCATCGAAGCTACTCTCAATCTTCTCTTATCGCAACAATCTATTACCAAAACGGTGACTTGAAGACGTTTGTTATCGTCCCCCTATTCCTATGAGTCTATGAGATGACAGCCCCACGAGAGCTTTCCCCATGTTTATCTGCCTCGCTGCGAACATGTGGGGGCAAAGGCGCGGTCTCCCGTACTCCCGAGTTCCCCGTGTCTAGACTGCACTGGGCCATGGTTTGCCGAATGTAACACACCGGGGGGATAACACCACCAATAATTAGGAGTGGACTGATGGCTATGCTCTTTAGAATAACATACAGATACGTATAGATACGGCAAGTCAAGGTTTCCGACTGAACGCGTTCAGTGTAAGTGCACCCCCACTTCCGAGATATCCCACTCACCCCAACCCGACCCAGGAAGCCCTCCCCACTTTCCACTCTTGCACGGGAATGGGGGCATCTTGAGGCACTCGCAACGATGCATCGCCATGACGATCACGAGTACCACGGCAGAATGTACTTTCAGGGTCACAGAATAGTGGCTTTGCAATTGTGGTTCCGGGCTCCAGATGACATGTTCAAAACCTGCCACATTCAACGACGCTGAATGGGCTTTTTGGTGCTCAACATACCTCAACATACCCCCCCTTCCTATCAAGACCCCAATTCGATACTAGGTCTTGACCATCTTTCCTGAATAGCCTCACACCATGCCCAAAGCAACCACTCCTCCCCCGGCTTTTGCCGCTCTGAAGGACACAGTGCTATTCACCCCCCTGAAGTTGGGTGGCATCAGCCTCAAGCACCGCATCGTGCAAGTAAGTTCATCAAGCCAACCAAAACAAGACGATGATTATATGCTTACATACTTGACAGGCACCCACAACTCGCATGAGAAGCGAGTTCGAGTCTCGCGGCGTCCACGTCCCAGGCGCCCGTGTAGCAAAGTACTACGGCGAGCGAGCCAGTGCGGGAGGTCTCCAAATCACCGAGGCCACCGACATCTGCCTCAATGCCAGCGCATACCCCGGTGTCGCAGGTGTCTTCACCGACTCTCAGCTGCAAGGATGGCGCAAGGTGACTGATGCCGTCCATTCCAAGGGCGGCTTCATCTTTGTTCAGCTCTGGCACACGGGTAGAGCCTCTTCCGCTGGAATGCGTGGAGGCGAAACGCCCATCTCTTCGGGAACCCAGCCTATGGATGGTAACTACCTCGATGGAACTGCGTGCAAGGACGGTCCTCCTAGACCCATGACTATTGAAGAGATCCACGGCCTGACAGCGGAGTGGGCTGCGGCTTCCAAGCGCGCGGTTGAGGTTGCTGGATTTGATGGCGTTGAGATCCATGGTGAGGACACATCACGCACTTTGCATGCTCAAGACAGGTAGGCTAACATTGAAATAGGGGCTAACGGCTACCTACTTGAGCAATTTCTCCACGATAACATCAACACTCGCACAGATGAGTATGGTGGATCGATAGAGAACCGCTCAAAGTTCCTTTTCGAAGTCTTGTCAGCCGTCAGTGCCGCCATTGGCCCCGAGAAGGTCGGTGTCCGCCTTTCGCCGTACAACTACTTCCAAGGCACAAGAGACAGCAACCCCAACAAGCACTGGTCATTCATTAGCCAAAAGATTGCAGAGATGACAGAGACTGAGAGGCCCGCCTATGTACACATGTAAGACAATATGCCTTTCAGTAACTCCTTCAAACGGGAACAACTGCTAATCCCCGATTTCAGGATCGAGCCTCGCTTTGATGAAGTCCTCGATGAGGAACAAAAGCTTGCCTCGTTGTCTGGAATCAAGTCTGAGGCGACACAGACGAACAACCTGACCCAGTTTAGGGACATTCTCAAGCCGGCAGGTGTCCACTTTTTCGCCGCTGGCAACTTCAACCGCGACAATGCTGTTACGAAGTTGAAGAGCGGCGAGGCGGATGCGATTGTGTTTGGCAGGTATTTCATTGCCAACCCCGATCTTGTGGAGCGGTTGAAGAACGGGTGGGAGTTAAACCCGTACGACAGGACGACCTTTTACGGAGCGGAGCCTCCGGAAAAGGGATACAATGACTATGAGTTTTATAAGGTTGACAACGCAAAGGTTACAGCGAGCGCTTAGATCTATTAGAACTTACATGTAAAGACCATCGCTAGAGGCGGCATGTGTAGTCTCAACCCTAGCATTGCTATGAATGGAAAAGACATCATGACGTTGAATGAAGAAGAAGACCTGGGGAGTTTTGATATGTGGTTTGCGGAACATGGGAACATGGGAACATGGGAACAGTAGATAGTCATGCCACCTGCCCTCTTGTTTGGTGTCTCTGCCGACTTACTTTACATGTTTGCCTTTCTTCCAAGTTTTGGAACAATGCTGGGTAGAAACCCAAAGCATGATCACTTAGGAGAACTTCCTGAGAAGGCCCGCCAATGTCATTTTGAGAGTTAATACTATGCAATTACCATCAATATTTACTACCGTCACTAATTATAGACTAGGTATGTAATGTACTCTCCATTCCGCCTCATTATTCTTGAAATCGTATCGGTCTGTGATCAATCTATGCTTCGCCACACAAGACCTGTCCAACTTTTCAATGGTCTCATAAGCATTGAAAGTGTCAAAAGTGATTAGAGCCTCGAGAAGCGTAGGATGCTCATCAGAAATCCCGACCCTTTAGATCTTTCCAGCGTCCTGGACAGTAAGAGCGTATCCGTAGCTGGAGGAGACGGAGTAGTAGTCGCTGCCTCTCCACTGTCCAACGTTGGTGCTGTAGGACTTGTCCCAGGACTGGGTGTACAGGGAGCAGTAAGTTCCCTGGGGAACATTGTTCTTGCTGAGAACGTAGGCGTTGAAGAAGTTGCAGGCATCATAGGTGCCGTCAGCTCTGGGGTGGTCGTGGTCGTACTTGGTGTTGGCCTTGCAGGCGACGGCGCACTGCTCAGGGTTGTAGACACCGGGGTAGTACTTGGATCCCATGTATGACTTGGGGGCCTGAGTGGCGCCGCCGAAGGCAACAGGGCCGGTGAAGTCGGCGTATTGAGGGGGAGGCGCAAGCTTGGAGTATCCTATTTGGAGTCAGTTAGTCCTCTTGATAGCTGGCATTGGGATGATCAGGATTCCGTACCGTTTGATCCGGTCACACCGACGTGGAACTGGTTTCTCCACTGTCCAACATTGGTGGCGGTCTCCGCGGTGACGGCAGAACCCCAGAGGGTGCACTTGTAGTTGGTGATGCTGGCAGGGTTGGGGCACGCATCGGTAGGGTCCCACTTGGGGTCTCTCTCCATGTAGACGTTGATGCCGTAGCATGATGGAGCGGCATCGCAGTACTATTTACGGTTAGATATTGTATCCATCAAGGTTGTTCTGGGTGAAGTTGTCTTTACCTGCTGGCACTTGATGGTGTCAAAGGTCTTCATGGTGTAGAGACCCAAGTAAGTGCCGCACTCCGTGGCGCCCTGCTTGTTGGAGAACGACAGGCTGTACCCAGCAGGCACCTGAGCACCGGTGGCAATGGCAGTGAACTGAGGGTCGTTCATGAAGGTGTCATAGTCGTCCGGGCTGGACACGGGTCCGTAGCCGTCGGGCTGCTTGGCTCCGCAGCCGGCGGGGGTAACCGTACGGGCAGTCAGGGTGGAGTTGGAGACGGCAATGGGGTTCGCCGCGGCATCCTTTGAGGCCTCAGCCTTGGCAACCGCCGGGTCGTAGGTGGGAGTCTCGACGGTGGCACCGACGGCGGGGCCAACCTTGGTAGGAACAGGCTCAGCCTGTATTGGGGGTCAGCCTGAAGCGAGAAAAGAGGCTTTACCGGCAGGGTGGACTCACGTCGAAGGCACTCAGATCAATACCGTTCTGGGCCGTAGTGTCACGGGGAGCGACAGGGCCGGCGGCAGCAAGGCCAGAGATGGCGGCAACGAGGATAGCGGAACGCATCTTGAAGTATTGGCAGGTGTCTAGAGCGCGTGGCGAGACTGGAGAGAGTAGTGATGACCCGGTTGAGGAAGCTGAGGATGTTCGGGAGCTTCTGAGATGATGAGGATGGATAAGAAGATCTGAATCGGGAGATGGGGAGGAAGATCGCAGACTTATGTATTCGGGATGCTTCAGCTCACGATTCAGCAAAATGTCAACAAGCGGCCGCCGTGAATCTGCCTCGTGGGCAAGCCTCCACGTGGGCGAAGACCATGGTTCTGGACTCCTCGTCAACCTAGCCCATGCCAGAAAGCTTGACCAAGCGCTGATTAGGCGAGCTGTCGTTCAGCTTTCTCGTACTATCGTGAGTGCCACGCGCGTGTTGGTGTTCCCAACTTTCCTCTGGACTGACTGCCAGGCACCGTGCGCCGACCTATGTTAGTTGGTTTCAGGCGCCGGCTCGCTAGGCGGCGCGCTTACCAGCCCTCCGGATTTCGTACCCCTTTTCTTCTTAGCTTCCTCCTTAGTCGACCTTATTTTCGTACGCGGCTCTTCCAATCTGGTGGTGTTGAAGTCCTCGAGGGCTCCGAGGATATTACCCCTCAGACATGGACATGGGATGGGAAACGCGGCCTGGGAACGGTAAGACGGGGTCGGTGTTGCTTAATCTCTCCCAGTTCAAGACATCTTAACCATTATTGGACGAAATACGGCATCCTTCTCCACTGTGCTAGAGTCAATATAACGCTCAGCTGCTTCAGCTGGCCCAGCTGGCTGGGTTGAGTTGTTTGTATCCTTGGTAACGAACCATATCCCCGGGACTGCCAGTACCTAGACGCTTTCACGCAGGGCGACACCGTTTTGACGTTCTCGCGAGTTTGCTGGTGATCAATCTGGTTAATAACATTGCCCAAAACCGTCTAGCTCCCCATGACCCCCCCGCCGGAGATTTTCCATCTTGGTTCAAGCTAAGCCGCCAAGCTATCGAACCAAAAACAAAGGAGCAGGGGAAACGGTAAGGCAGGCTTTGCGACTATTGCTTACTATTCCTCGTTTTGCATAATTAAGATCGCAGCTAACCTACAAGGGCCCGATCCAGCCCGGAATTAACAGGCAACAACGGCTAAGGCTCTCTCTCGTATTGTTCAAAGTTTCTACTTTTTTTTTTACAGGTTAATAAGCTTACGCTCTACAAACTGGCGCGAGGGGTTGGGTTTTCTCCTTTTGCCGATGTGCCGGCCGAGTCGGAGGGCCATTTCGATTCAATATCCTTCCACATGTCGTATGTCAATAACCACCTCCCTACGCCATGATACCTCCACGGAAAGGGGTCATCTCCTGTCTCCTGAGATGCGGGCAACACGGCTGAATTCTCGCTGAGCCACTTCGCGTCCATGGCCTCAAACTCCTTGAACTTCGCGTCTCGCTCAACCTGCTCTGGCCCGTCGTGGAGGTGATAGATCCACTGGTTGTACGTCCCGCGGCGGACGACCCTCTCCGTCCGCTCCCGTCGGCAGTCTTCGTAGACCTTTAGGGCCTGTCGCTTTGATGCGGCTGAAGTGTCGGTCAATCGAGCGAGGCAGAGACCCAGGACCCCTCCGTCCTCGAGCGCCATGCCCGCCCCGCTGGCCAGGTAAGGCAGCGTCGCGTGCACGGCGTCCCCGAGCATCGTGAAGGCACCAGACGGATGGGACCACGTTGGTTCCAGGCCTGGCCGGATGCACAGTCTCCATTTGAGAACCTCATCGCACATCTGGAGCATCTTGCCGATGCGGGGATCCCAGCCTGCAAAATGGCCCCGCATCTCCTCAATGTTCCCCTGCAGGGTGTTGCCGCCGTCGACGGGCATGTCATCCGGCACCAGCAACACCATGTTGAAGAGCTGACCGCCCTTGAGAACATAGTTCACCGCGTGCTTGTCCGGCCCAACCCAGTAGTTCACTTGGGGGTTCTCCACAAAGTGCCTCAATTCGGGGTCCTTGAGCATGTCGGCCGTGTTCAAAAGCAGTCGATAAGCCAGGTCCCCTGTCAGCTGAGGTGGATCAGGCTTGCACAAGAACTCCTCCCTCAGCTTGGAGTTGATGCCGTCTGCGCCAACGAGGAGGTCGCACGTCAGGCTGCGTCCGCCAACGAGGTATACCGTGGCCGTCGTGTCATCCGGTGAGATTGTAAAGGTATCGACCTTTGCATTCGTCTCAAGCTTCGCGCCGAGCTCTACTGCGCGCTCGAGGAGACACCGATGCAGGTCAGAGCGATGGAAATCCCAGAAGGGGAATTCTCCCGCCGCCGCGGCGTACTTGTGATAGTCCATTTCGGATAGGAAGTTGCCCTTCCAGCCGATGAAGTTGCATTTCTGAGGCTTTGTGGCGTACTTTTCCAGCTTCTCCTCCAAGCCCCATGAGAATAGGACGCGGGCGGCGTTCGGGAGGACTTGGATGCCCGCACCGACCTCACCGATATTTGAGGCGGCTTCTAGAACCGTGACATCGTGTCCAGCAAGCAGCGTCGAGATGGCTGCGCCTAGACCACCCAGACCCGCTCCCACGATTATGACCTAGCATAGAGAATTAGTTGGGCGACTTCAACTAAGTGTGTGATAGAGGAAGACTCACGTGAAGCTTGCTACTCGCATCGCGCTGTTGCTTTTCTTGAATTAAATAACTCCTCGACGTTGACGGCAACATAATGCTGGTGTCTGGTAGCACAGCTTGAGTTTGCTCTCGAGGGCGCGAATATTATGCTGATCTATGCCGTATTGGAAGAGAGCATCAAGCGTCTAGTGCATATACTCACGGGCCTTATGCAACTTCCTGTCATCTGGTGTTGACTGTATTAGATGGTGATGGTGTTGGTGCACTGGCAAATTTGTATATAATAATCCAGCTGTTTGGCTACCAAAAACTATCTTAGCTCTTACAAATGCATGCTACAGCGTTCTCGAAGAGTGGAATGGCCGCATCATCCATTCACTGTCGTTAGAGGCGTAGTTCACGGTCATTGCCGGCTTTACTTGGTGCGCTCAACGCGATCGCCATAATTGATACGTCTCCTCTCTCCGGATATGCAACTCCGCGAACATCAATTGTCCTACGTAAAGTTCAATTCGTATCTGCATGTGTCGCATATCTAAAGTAGCTAGATAAGATACGCCCGCAGCTGGAGCGTAATACCAGTACGCCGAGGTCGCCTGTACCCCACTCTTATCTCTTCGGACTTATGTTGGTGTTGTCGGATACGAATTGCGAGGCCAGGGACGATGCTTATCAGAAGTGGCGGGAGTCTTCGAGAGTGGGGGAGGGACGACACCGAGACCTAGTGCCGGGATGTTGTGCGATCAACAAATCGGAGATTTATGACACTTCCTAGTATGGAGATTCTACTCGGCCTAGGAAGCCGGGTATCGTTACTCTTCAAAGCCGGAAGAAATGCGGAGAAGTGGGACGGCACATTCGGATGCTATGTCCATCCCCATTCCCCCATCTATGAGCTCCTATCGAAGCAAGCGAGACACCTGAACCGTGGTTTCACTCTGCCAACTTTGCCAGTCTTTCCAAGTCTCTTCCTAAGGCTCGAGTTATCGAGATTTTCCTTTCTTCGCTTTGCCAGGGGTCGACTGACATAGGTCTCTTTCTCGGAAGTGGATTGGTGTAATTTGCAACTCGGCGGTGAAACCATGAACGACTCCTACGCCATGGCTGGTGCTGGTGAGAACCATCGTCGCTCAGAGAGCTCAGAAGGCTTGATGGGCGAAGACAAGACCTTTTCTTGCACGCACCCGGGATGCAACAGACGCTTCACTCGTGCTGAGCACATGCAACGTCATGCTCTCAACCACATGCCTGGCGGGTTGAGCTGCGATTTGTGCAATGCTCACTTCAAGCGACCCGATCTGTTGAGTAAGTAGATTCAAAGACGAAACAAAGAAGCAATATGTCGACAACTACTACCGTTTGTAATTCAATCTCGAGTCTTTCGAAAAGGAATAGCCCGCTGACTTCATATTCATCTACAACCAGAACGGCATATGGACCGTCACCGCCAAAAAGATCTCGAAGCAGGCGGACCAGGCTGCGGCGTTCTAGACACACGAAAGCGATCTTGGAAGGCCCCGGACGGGTCTGTTGTAGAAAAGCGGCCCTGCCCGAATCCGTCTGGACGGGGCCGGGCCTCGGCAGGAAAAGAGCGTCCTCAAGCTCAACAGGTTCCTTCACCTGACCCGGAGCCCCACGACGGGGATCACAGTCTGTCCGGCTTAGACATAGAGCCAGACCAGGACTACTCCATCGACAGCATATCACCAGAGTTTCACAGACGCTCGACCTTGGATCTACGGCCAGGAAGCCAAAGCGACACTCAACAGTATTCCTTCGGACGTGAAGACGTTTTTAATCCAACTGAACCCGTCACCAACTTTTCGGGGTTCCCTCCTTCTTTACAGTTTTCCGATTTCATAGGATCGGAGAACCACTTCGATATCGAAACGACCCAGCCCAGTAGCTGGGGCGAGACATCATTCATGAGCGAACAGTTGGACTACGATCAGATCTTCCAACCCGACACTGCCAGCTCCTTTAACATGCCATATACCACTGCGCTGGATTACAACTGGCTATTCAACATGCAAGATAACTCAGCTTCCCCCGCGGCGTCGAGACCTTCCAACCTTGGTCAAGACTTTGAAACTCACATGGCAAACAGCCAATCTCAAAGTAAATCGCGAGCAAACGTCGCAATCACACCAGAGTCGATGAAGAGCGCGCAGCTGTGGACCGATCCTATGGACATGAGTGCCAAAGATCAGGAGAGACAGAGGTCGTCCGGTCCACCTAACAACCCATCGACAACCGCCAATGAAGCCGCCAGGCGGCAAGCAATGAGAAACTCCAGGGAGAGGAGCTCAGACGTCCCGCAATCTCGAAGACCTAGCGATGCGCCACCAGCAGCTCGACAGCGTTACCCTGCACCCAGCCGGCCAACTCCGACCGAGCCAGAGAGACCACTGTCTTCTTTGCGGAAGCCGCTTACGATCCCTTCAATTGGTGAAGATGTGAGAGAGAGGCTGCTAAACGTCATTGACGGCGCTAAGCCGAATCTCCCTGATCAACGCGTCACAATATGGGAGCACCCTTTATTATCAGCGGACTCACTCAAGTCGTACTTGGAGCTATTCTTCACTCGCTTCAACACCGCATACCCCCTCATCCACCTAGAAACCTTTGACTGCAGGAGTACCGAGCCTCTGCTTCTGTTGTCCATCCTGCTGCTGGGTGCCACGTACTCGAGCAAAGACTGTCATCAACTTGCTGTTTGCATACATGATGTCATCCGGCCGAGTATCTTTGCCCATGCCGGGTTCTCACCTAGGCCAGAGCTCTGGACGTTGCAGACAATTCTTCTGGTCGAATGCTTTGGCAAGTCGCGTGCCGGTCAGAAACAACACGACATGAGCCATTTGTTCCATGGACTTTTGATCAATCTCATTCGCCGTTCCGATTGCCAGACTGTGCGACCGCCGGGTCCGCCACCAGTCTCGGGCGAAGATAACGCCGGCGTGTTAGACCAGGCATGGAGGAAGTGGGCCGATGCGGAGCAGAAGAAAAGGTATGGCTTGATGTTCACTTTGCAATCCATTGTAGTCAACAAAGGGCTAACAGAAGCTTAGGTTGGCCTTACTCTGTTTTATGTGGGATACCCAGCACGCAGTTCTCTTTTGCCAAAGTCTTTGCATGTCAGCCTTTGAGCTTCGACTCGAACTCCCGTGCAGCCAGAGCATCTGGGAAGCTCGGGATGCCGCATCATGGGCATCGGCATGGCGCTCAAGTCTCAGCGACCAGAGGCTGTTTTACTTGCCCACTCTCAAATCCTATCTGACACCGTCAGCCCCACGACCTGCTGGTCTCACTGGATTCTCAAGAATTCTTGTTCTCCATGGCTTGATGTCCATCTCCTGGGACATGGGCCGACGGGACCAGACGGCTCTGGGCGTCGTGTCTGGAGACAGCTTCGGGATGGGTTGGCGCAAATTGCTGAGCACGGCCTACGACGCATGGAAAAACGACTTTGATACATTCTGTGCTAGCTTCGCGTCCCAATTACAACGGGGATCTGCCTCCCAGGCTCAGGGAAACCAACAGCAGGAGGACGACGAAGATTTGACGCGGAGAGTGGAGTTTGAGTCATTTGCGGCAGCATACAAGGCTCTCTATCACTCAGCACAAGCCTTGCTCAACATGGACTTCTTGGATGTCCAGATATACGCTGGTGCTCGTCACATTCTCGGTAGACCAGTACAGCAGCGCGACTACCACAGATCCGCACAGGTGGTGAAGAAGTGGGCTGCTTCAGGCTGCGAGACACAGCAGCAGCAGCAGCAGCAGCAGCAGAACCATCCACTCGGCCCAAGACAAGATCGAAGCGGAGCTACCGACGCCAACGCTGATCAATCTAAGCAATCCGCGTCCGAAGCAGCATGGCATGCGGCGAGAATGCTAGTCGAAACCAAGAGGACGCTGAACAGCATGGAGGCCATGAACCTCTTCCACGTGCCGTGGTGTCTGTACCTGGCGACGCTGACCTGCTGGGCATATCACCACGCGCGACCCAGCCGATCATACCGGGCATCCTCGCGGCGGGCGTTTGACGCCTTTGACGATGAGGATGACTTCGAGGACGACGAGATGATTTGGGATCCGCAAGGTGAGATGGAGGCTCTTGTTGCGAGCATGTCGGAGCGCGCGGTACGGGGCGAGGTTGCTTTGCGGAGAGAGCGCAAGAGGACGAATGGCTTGGTGTGGATCATGGCGGATGTCTTGACGACGGTGAGATGGGGGATCGTGCACGCTGGTGTTGTGGTTTTGCGGGGTTTGGTGCCTCAACGCTTGATTAACCAGTACGAAGAGGTTATCTAGGTCTTCATAAGCTTTGAATCTTATGTGATTGCTGATTTCATCTTCTGGCCACTGGCCAGTGCATTCTGCATAGTCAGCTTGAGCGGCGAGGTGTTCGGCCGAAGTCTGGCTGACAACGTTGAGATGCCCATGTTAGAGTTCAAGCGGTGTGCGTTGGACCCCGATGAAGCGGAGACATCAACATCCCACTTGCATTCATAGAACCCCAGAAACCAGGGACATCCGTGTCAAGAACCTGGTTGCCGGTATTTTGATGGAGGCCATAGCGTTGGCGCTGGGCTTAGACTGTCTGGACTTGGAATCTCGGCGCCGAGGTCCTCGAACCTTTACCTAGATCATGCTATGAAGGTCTGGGCATTGCCTCCCCTTAGACCTGATTCCGAAGTCTTATAAGAAGACTCTTTCTGAATACTGCTGGTGATTATCTTTTCTACTCGGTAAGTGCTTGAATGCATGCGCTTACCGGCATCGAATCTCTTACAAAGTCCGTACAAGATTCCATTTGCGATTACCACTTCACCTCATTGAATCTATCGGCAACATGTCGACCATTAACTACTATGAGCGTATAACCGAGGTCTATCGTTTGGACAATACTCCAATTTTGATCGCTTCTGCCGTTAGCTTCATCATCGGCTACCTCCAGTACACCTACGTTGTCCGGCTCACTCTACGTGAAGGAAAGGGCCCAATGCCCTTCTGGATGCACTCATTCTACCTCGCCCACGACTCGACATGGTCCTACACTCTCGGCAAAGCTGCTTCACAGTACGGGGAGCACTGGTACCTGAGAGGCAACTCGATAGCGCTCTTCCTCTGGACGATGCTTGAAGTATGGACTATCCATCGATCCATCACCAAAGAGCGCGATGCCAGCTTTGGGAATATCCTCGGAAAGCAGCCATCAATGTATGCAGCCATTACATACGCCCTGGCGTTGCAGATGGGCATGTACTCAGTCGTGCTTCTGGCTATTGAGTTCATGGGTGAGGGATCCGTCATGCAATGGTTCTGCTTCACCAACGTCCTAATTGTCCTTGGGCCAACTCATCACTACTTGAGAGCTGGCTCCCGGCATGGACTGTCTCTCGGCTTCTGCGTCGTCAACATCATCGGCACCATCTGGACCTTTGCACCTTTCGGGTTCTTTGTGCTCACTATTCCGGAAATTTTCGATCAACAGTTGTACTATATCATTGGGGTTATCCTCACAGTGTATTCCGTTGGGTGTTTCCATGTGGTATCCCAATATCCGAGCAAAACTAGAGTAATGGACAAGGGTGGGAAGCAGCCAATCTGGTAGGGGTAGCTGATGGATGTTGTTAATAGGCTTTTCATCTATGCGGCCAGCCTCACATTGCAAGCTCTAGTGGGTGTAGATGATGAATCGGTAGAAAGATGAATGCAAGGGTTCTAGTATCAATTACAAAGAATCAAGGGTTTATGAAAAAAAATGAAATGAAAATTAATGACTTAAGCGCAGCTTTCACGATCGATAAGATGAGATGTTGATGTGAGTGAGTGGATGAATGAGAAAAGCGTGGGAGACGAACCAGAAATGAGCTTATGTCAGCTTCGAGGGTCCTGATGACGCAGCTCCCAGCAGGGCCTCGTGGCGGGGCCGTCAATCCAAACACCTCCCAATTCCCACCCCGCATTGTTAGCTCTCCCAAAGCGCTGGCGCATGCAACCACTCGATCTTCCACCATCCCACGCGTCGCGTCGGTTGTTCCAATCCCATACGGAAGCCCTCGATCCTCGCGAGATCGAGGCAGCCAGCCTCTTTCGCTCCAATGCCGCCCGTACCGCCCCAGCCTCTCCCGCGGGTAATCACCTACTACCAAACACACCACACGCCCGACGGCAAGCCCATCTCGATTCTCCCGCTCCTTACCCAAGGTGGGATCAGCGTCACCCATGTGATTCTCGCGGCGATACACATTAACGATGATCCCCACGGCCTCACCTTGAACGACCATACCCCCAATAACCCGCGATTCCTTACACTATGGGCCGAGCTACGGGTGTTGCAGGCCAGCGGCGTCAAGGTGCTTGGTATGCTCGGCGGTGCTGCCAAGGGCTCCTACGAGAGGCTGGACGGGGATGAGGAGAAGTTTGAAAAATACTACATACCTTTGCGCGACATGCTTCGGACACGAGGGCTGGACGGCATCGATCTCGACGTTGAAGAGGAGATGAGCCTGGGCGGTATCATACGGCTCATTGACCGGGTGCGACAGGACTTTGGCAAGGACTTTATTATCTCTATGGCCCCAGTGGCTGCGGCGCTGCTCAACTCCGAGAACAATCTTAGTGGCTTCGACTACGAGGCTCTGGAGGTCATGCGAGGAAGGGAGATTGCCTGGTACAATGCTCAGTTCTACTGCGGATGGGGCGACGTCAGTAACCCGATCATGTACGAGATGATCCTCGCGAAGGGCTGGGCACCGGAGAAAGTCGTCATGGGCCTGGTCACGAATCCCGAAAATGGCGGCGGATGGGTCCCGTGGGAGATGCTCGGCGCTGTGCTTCTGACGCTCCGAAATCGTTATGCGCGCTTCGGAGGAGTCATGGGATGGGAGTACTTCAATAGCTTGCCATCTGGTCGAGAGAAGCCCTGGGAATGGGCAAAATGGATGACAACGATGTTGCGCGCAGACCATACCCATCACTCACCGGGCCCGGTCCAAGGCTCTGCCCCTGTGGATTCTACCCAGCCCGTCGCGCAGGAAGTTAAGAAGCACCTGGTGGATGAAGTTGACCCGGATGGCCCCAACAGCAAAGATGCACCGTTGCCCACAGCCTTTGACTACTATTCGGATGGAAACCTGGATGATGATTGAAGGACTGGAACATCCTTAGAAGCTAATCACATCTCATCACAGTCAGTGTTGTCTTTCAGAAGAGAAGAGATGCATATAACGAGACCAAAGATTAGCGACGCGCAGCTACGACTGCGCAAACCGATGATAGAATAGAATTGTCGACGTCCAAGTGGGATAGAGGAGGCATTACGAGAACAGCATTGCTTTTGACTATGGCTATTCCTCCGCTTTTCAATAACGATCGTCTTGACCCAGGAGATGCTCGGACATCGGGATAATCCTGTCGGGGTAGATGAAGGTCATGCAGGTCTCCTTCCGGGTAAACAAGCTCTGATCTGGCTTGGCAATCTGCGACCTTTGAATCCAGGTAAACAATGATTCGTCCGCTTGCACAACTGCACAGGATCAGTTCAAGACCACGCGATGTCCTCTTGCTTCACGACCCCGCAACCCCGCGCCAAGATTGTCAAGCTGCAAATACTCACTCGGTCAACAAATGACGTCGCCTTGTTCCCACGGGAATGCTTACCCTTCCTAGTTCACCTCATGAGTTGTGCCGCTATGGACGTCACCAGGCTTGCCATGCTACCTTCACATTCAACTGCACGGACATATCATGGAAGATACGAGTGTCGTCAAGTGGCATTTGTCACGACATAGTATTCCAGTCATCACGCGATGCTGTGTAACACAGTCCATGTCTATATATCTAACCTGCACAGCCAGAGCAAAGCAACTACCTTCGTTCTATCAAGTTCATCTCATCCGTGTATGTTTTACTTGATTCCAATTGGGCTTGCCGATGATCCATCATGAAGGTATACAGTGGTATGCCATGGATATGGTTGGTGGCATCCGCTAGCCTCATCACGGCTCTACTAGAAGAGTCTTTCATCGCGTTCGAAGCCTCGGAGGGATCTATCGAGCTTCAGGACGCGACTCTGATTCAAGACGCCGACGACCCTGTAGGTATCGGCATTGCAGTCAATAGCTTGGCCGGCGACTTCGAGCAAATCACAGGAACACAGCCATCCGTCCACTTGTGGACGGCCCAGGAAGGGAATAACCAAACCGGGGCATCGGCAGCAATCTCAACAATCATCACCGATGTTGCAATCATTGCTGGAACAGTCGAATCAACTATTATCCAGGAGCTTGTCAACAGCGGGAAGATAGAAGTCGAGGACATTCGCGGGAAGTGGGAGACGTTTAGAACCCAGGTCGTTGAGAGCCCTCTACCGGGGATTTCCCGCGCTCTTGTCATCTCCGGAAGCGATAAGCGAGCCGTTATCTTTGGCATTTATACCCTTTCTGAGCAAAGCGGACAGTCGCCGTGAGTCTTCTAGCCTTCCTCTTCTGCAGTCAAGCAAGGATCCGACGTCTAGAATAGCAAACATCCCTACCGCAGGGTTGCAATATTAAAGAAGGCATCAGAAATTTGTCCAGAGACTTTGTCGAGCTAATTACATCACTGTTAGTCTACATTGGTGGGCAGACGTGCCGACAACCAAGCACACCCAAATCTTCGCTCTTAACAAGACCACAACCCATGGTGAGCCCAGCGTGAAATACCGAGGTCTCTTCGTCAATGATGAAGCACCCGCACTCGTCGGCTGGTGGGGGAGGAAGAAGAACAACGTGGGCAACTTTACCCTTGACTCCGAGTTGTATCAGCACGTCTTTGACTTGCTTCTCCGACTAAAGGCCAACTTCATCTGGCCTGCAATGTGGGCAAGTTACATCCCCAAACCGGGGAGAATCTTCTTCACCGACGACCCGCGAAATCAGCAATTGGCGGATGACTACGGCATTGTTGTGTCTACGAGCCACCATGAGCCCATGCAACGAGCAAGCAACGAGTGGAAGAAGGATCCAAAGGGCGACTGGGATTGGGTGAACAATAAAGAAAACGTGGTCGCCTTCATGGACGAGGGGATCCGCCGAGCGGGCAACAATGAGTCCTACTTTACATTAGGAATGCGAGGGACTGACGATGGTCCCATCGATGCCGATGATCCGATTGCGGTCCTCGAGGATGTGTTTGCCACTGAACGAGAGATCTTGGCAAAGTATCACGGAAACAACACGGTGACAAATCGTGAGTAGAAAAAGACTCTCCCAGCACTTATCACTATTATAGAATGTCGACTGACTTTGTTTGTTGCTCGAGAGGTGTGGACTATATACAAGGAAGTTGCAACATACTACGCGGCTGGCCTGAACCCTCCTGAAGACGTGACCTTGATGTTTACTGATGACAATTGGGGAAACATTCAACGACTCCCTACCGAGTCAGAGAGCGAGAGAGCTGGAGGCATTGGCGTAAGTCATCATCTAAACCTCATGCGAGAAATAGATTCTGACATCGCCTTTCTTCAGGTCTACTTTCACTTCCAATATGTTGGCAAACCAAAGAGCTGGAAGTCTCAAAACACAAACAATTTTGTAAGTGCGCGCTTACTCTAGGGTTGACATCGTAGAGTAACTGATGCGTCTGGGTCTTATCCAGCCCAAAGTCTACAAAGAGCTGTCTCAGGCTTACGAACGCGGCGCCCGACAGATCTGGGTCATGAACGTAGGCGACATCAAGCCCAATGAGCTACCGCTTTCTTTTGCCATGGATATGGCATGGAACACTAGCAAGTTTGACTTCGCCAAAATACCTTCTTACCTGACGGCACTCGCAACTCGTGACTTTGGTCCGGAGCACGCCGAGGAGATCTCTTCTGCGCTCATGACGTACAGCCACCTGGTCGGGATGCGCAAGTTCGAGATACTACAACCCACGACGTACTCTATCCTCAACTACCGTGAGGCAGAACGCGTTCTCGAGGCCTGGAAGCAACTGGCAGACAAAGCTAAGGCTTTATACGAAGCAGTGCCTGAGGATCGTCGCATCGCGTTGTTCCATATCCTTACTTATCCTGCCCTGATCGGGTATCACTACCATTTCATCGCGATCAACTCGGGAAGAAATAGGCAATACAGCTACGAGAGGAGAAACGCCGCAAACGTAGTTGCCGAACAGGTTCTCCAACATTTCGACGAGGACTTTGACCTCACCGAAGAGTACGATACCATGCTAGACGGCAAATGGAAAGGCTTGCTCAGTACACCAAAATACGACATGGACCTCACGGACTGGCGGCCCTCGTCTAGCGACGTGGTCGCCAACCTTTCATATGTCCAGCAGCGGCAAGCATTTGACTGGGGCGTCGGCGAACTCGGCATCTACGTCGAGAACTCCCTCAGCGCATACCGTCAAGGCCGTATTTGCGGATCCATTCATCCAGCATTACCAACCGATGAGGGCTTTTCTCCAGTCTTGCCGGCCATGGAGCCTCACGGGCCAAAATCTCGACTCGTCGAGCTGTTCCACCGTGGCGATCACCGAATTCCCATCAATTGGACGCTGGAGGTCCCTTACCCTTGGGTTCTTGTGACCACTACGTCTGGCGTCTTGTCTGACGACAAGCCCGAGGAAAGGATTGAAGTCTCGATCGATTGGGACACGGTACCTGCGGACCTCAATGAGACCGTTTCAATTCGCGTGGAATGGGATCCAGCTCCGTACTTTGACCTTATTCATATTCCCGTGCTGAACCGTCGTGCCCCTGGGGACTTCATCGGCTTCCCTGAGACAGCCGGCCTCATCTCCATCGAGGGGCCTCACTACCAACGCGCATCCGCCGAATCTGAGAGTCATACCGGGGTGGCATTCACACAAATTGAGCGTCTGGGCTCCCGCTCAGAATCAGGATCCATCGCTCTGAGACCATTCACTGCTGCAAGACGGTCCAGTGAAGCAGCTCGTGCTGCATGGGTAGAGTACGACGTCTACGTCTTCTCCAACGTCTCGAAAGCAATAAACGCTACAGTATACATCAACGGCGCACTCGACACAGACCCAGACCTCCCGATGGAGTTCTCCCTCACACTGGCGGTTGACGGTAGTGGAAGTGATGGCACCGCGAATTTTACACGCGTGCTTGGCGATCCTGCTACGCCGGGTGATACACCCCCAGAGTGGAACGATAATGTGGCGAATCATGTGTGGACAAAGGTTGTGCAGCTGCCGCAGATGGGCGTGGGGCAGCATTCTCTTCGCTGGCAGGTCAATTCGCCAGAGGTCTATCTTGAGAAGATCGTGTTGGCGGTGAACGGAACCGTCGCGGGGAGTTATCTTGGGCCGCCGGAGACGAAAATAGGACTCTGAGGTGGTGGGCTTCAATTACATGTGATTCCAGTACGTGTCGTGGAATGCTGAGTGAGCTGGAGGTGCGAATTCAGTCGAGATTACGGAGTGCCGAACGCGGGACGTGGTGCGAAGATAAAGACGCGCTCAGGTATGTCATTGCCGCTAGCCACGAGCCGTCCCGAGATACGGAGTTAAAAATTTACCTGCCCTTGCTAAGAATTCTCGCCGTGTTCAACCGGCATTGTTGTCTCAGATTGCTTCGGCCCTCAATTTTGTCTTTCTTTGATTCACATGTGGTATTTTGTCGGCTATGAAAACAAAGATTGAAAAAGACTTTATACATGAAGGTATTATTCACGTGTAAAGTGATCTGTTGATTCTTGTGTCCTTACCGTGTTCGGCTGGTCTGGCTTGACTGGGAACGGCATCTGCAGGAGAATTCGGTCAGCTCTTCAGCCTTAGCTGCATTGACTTCTCTTCGTACGCGAGATAATCTCATACAACTGTTTGAAAGCCTCTGCCTCCTCTCTCATACATGTATCTGCTTGATACCCACCTCAGCGCCATGGCCGTCTAGTCCCTAGCAGGTCACAATTGATCATCGCTATCCACCCAATCTTCAAAGTTGAACATGTCACCCAACTCGCCTTCAAGTACAAACTCGTCAAATCTTTGGCGATCTTTCGTCCAAGGAACCACAGACGTCAAGACTCACCACACAGTAGCGACAAATGAAGACAAAGACACTCTTCTCTCCCCCAACTACCTCGAAGAAGTAGACAAACTACAAGTTTCTCGCGAGACTCTCGTACCCGATAAAGGCCAGAAATCCACCCCCAAGCGCATCATCATCTGCTGCGACGGAACATGGCAATCTTCCGTCAGCGGCCAACAGAACATCCCATCCAACGTGACCCGCCTGGCCCGCTCCGTCGCGCTGACGGGATTCATCAGAGAGGATGGAAAAGAGGACAGCATCTGTCAACAGGTTGTCTTTTACAGCGCCGGTGTCGGCACGGGCGGTGGCGTGAATATTCTCGAGAGGGGCAGGCAAGCTACTTTTGGCGATGGTCTGGTGGCCAGCGTTATCGAGGCGTATAACTTCATCGTCATGAACTATGCCCCACACGATCAACTCTTCTTCTTTGGGTTCTCTCGAGGGGCGTACACGGCTCGCTCGGTTGCGGGTCTCATCACCGACATTGGAATCATTCAGCCCCAGGAGATGGATGACTTCCCGGCTCTGTACGACCTCTACCGAAGACATGGCCATAATGACAGCTTCAACTTCCGTTCATCGAAGGAGTACCGACAGTGGATCACCGGTGTTCGCGCACAGGGACTCGAATACCGGCAGGGTCACGAGCAAGAAAACCACCACTGGGACCAAAAGCCGCATAATCTTCCTCCAGAGTTTACGAGAGCCATTGAGGTCGTTGGGGTATTTGATACCGTCGGGAGCTTGGGTGTTCCAGGCTTGACCTGGACCCAGAGTGCGACTACCAAAATCGCTAGACTTGCCCCATGGCTGGGCGTCGATGACCTTGGATTTCACAACCCTTCACTGAGTAGATGTAAGTCTAGCGTAACCTAACCAGACTAAAAGACTGAACACATCTGACAAGTTACAGATATCAAGCATGCGTACCATGCAATAGCCCTTGACGAGCATCGGCAGCCATTCACGCCCACCTTGTGGCGTCTCCCTCTCCAGAAGGAGCAATGCCCTGACTGTTACGGACAGCCAAAAGGCCAGCTTGCCAAAAAGTTCAGGTCACTTTTGAAAGCGAACTCGAAGGCCACAGAAGACGAGCTCTCCCAAGCATGGAAGGCCTTGATTGAGCGTGAGATGGCGGATCAGTTGAACGGCGATCAACCTGAGTTGCGGCAAGTCTGGTTCCCTGGCGGCCACATCAATATCGGAGGCGGCAACCCAGGCCTTCTCTACGGCTTCCCCTTCGATTTCGAGCGTCAGTCATCGCATTCTTTCTTACTTGAGAAATGAGTAAGCTAATCATGTCTCAGAAATTGCTCTTATTTCCTTTACATGGATGTGTGACCAGATCAAGACCTTCATCCAACTAGACGACGAGCACGGATACAAAGATGGGAAGTATACAATGTCGACGCTTGCCGATCGAGAAATCTCATCTCGAAATCGGCTCATACACCGCTCGCGCCATCAGCAACCCTTCGGTGTGAGCTGGGTGGTGCAACGTATTCGTCAAGGGCTGGACTACGGCAAGCTTTACGAGATGTTTTTCAAGGCTCATTCGTACGACCCGGAAGACGCCTGGGCCACGGGGCCAATCGTAGACATTTTCGCGCCCATCATGAGAGCTGTGCCATTTTTGTCAACGTTTAGAACTCCTGGGGAGTACAAGAAAGACGATGTCGGCAATGACCTCGGCCAGACGAATGAGGAGATTCACCCCTCTGTCAACTACCGCGTGGCGAATCACGCTACATACAATCCTAGATCCCTGGAGGGGTTCATCAGATCGAAGAAGATAGCGAGCAAGGGGAAGAAGATTGACTTCTTGTACGAGTGGAAGAAGGGCGATGTTGTCGTGCCGGAATATGTGATCAAGCCAGCCGATCTAATCGCCCGCCGATTAGCCGAGGTTTCGACCGGGGGCAATAAGTTTGTCGATGCGCTGGTTAAGAGGGCTGAGGTCGCACTGCAGCGTAGCTGATGTGAGAATACTTCCTTTATCCAAGGGCCTTTGTTTTTTGTCCAAAAGAAAACTGAAGGACGATCCTTGAGCAAACACCTTCAAGCCTAGACCAATGCTGACTAACTGTGTTCTTCAGCGAACATAAGGTACTTTGATAAGTGTTCAGTGTCTGTATCACGATCACAAGTCTGGGAGTTTTCAACACATGTCCTGACCAAGGTTCAGTTGAAGCCATGCTTCCCGCCAAAGTTCAGCCCGAGGTTCGCAATTTTCGCAAGATCACCAAGGCGATGCTTGGCCTGACCACCACGGTCAAGACAGCCTTCTCCGTGGGCTTTAAGTTCACCGACAAGGACTGCGTCCCCGACGAGGAGGCTAGCAACCTCTCCGAGTCCCTGCGGCTGCAGGGCACATACAGCCTCGACAGCATCCGAATCCAGACTTTCGTCACCCGGCTCTTCAGATCAGCCAGAACCTGTCGTTCTTCCTACCTCCAGACGGATGGGGATCATGAGATGGAGAACCCAGAGTTCTTCAAGGCCGTTTCGGATGATATTCGTGTCAAGGGCATCGTCGGTGATGGTCTCGGCCAGGCTTCACACAAGATCGAGGTGTCGCCCAGAAACTGCAAGGCGCTCCACGAGTTCTTCGTCAAAGGCCGCAAGGCGTACCTCCGCGATCTGGTCGAGAGCGAAGAGATGAAGGAGGGGGTCTACACCAAGAAGATGAAGGAGCTCATCGAAGCCGTTGATTACTGGATGGGATTCCTCGAGAAGGACGAGGAGGCCCGCCGGGGTGTTGCGGATGACAATGAGATGTTCACTGTCTTCAATGAGGTTGCTCTCTGATTGTACGATGTTCACCGTAGACTACGATGGCTGTCACGGCAAGGATCCACGGAAGTTGGTCTCTAGCGAAAGAATGTGACTTCGATTTGGTCCTCCATGTCCTATAATCATCAATCTAGGCTCTGCCTCAGTTGAGAGCAAGGCCCTGAAGCCCACTTCATTCGGAGTGAAGAAGCCATGCCAACTCACCTGGATGAGAGTATCACAGATTGCTCTGGTCATAAGTACATGTGAGTTAATACCCTCTTTTTACGTAGAGAGAAGGCCGCCACTGCGAGATGGCCCGGTACCGAATGTGAGACGAAGGGGATAGAGGAGGCATGTGTCTCGAGAAAAATTGGTTGAAACTTGTCACTTCGAGCGTACCAAATCGTGCCAACATTTCCATCAGAGAGACCTGATTCAGTAAGGTAGCACACGGCGTGTTCTTCGACGCAGTCTACGGAAGATTTATACGTGTATGTTTCACCATGGACGCTTGGCGTTGGTGATCTCGCCCTCAGAAAGCGTATGTATCCCAGTCGTGTCGAGATCTTTGCGAAAAGGAAGTCACTGAAACTAATCTACCGCTTGAGGCCCTAAGCATAGGATATGCTAAGAGATGGCTATATCTGGGATCTGTATACCGGAAATCTTATGTCAGAGTTAGGGGCTTCACGCAAGTTCGCAAATGTCCCTTGGATGCTGAATTCAGTCACCTTCAATCATCAATCATGGTCGTGTTCCTTGACTTGCTGCCCCATGCAGCTTTTCTCCGAATCGAGCGTCTGGCTTCACTTAGGCAGTTATCCCATCGATCTCAAATGGTGATGGCTGGGAGCAGTGTATAATCACCGCGTAATCATCCTGCCCTTTCTCCAATCGTGATACTCCTCCGCTCCTTCCTACTTTTGTCGATGGCCTCCTGGAGACTCAGGCTACCGTAAAATTTCGAGCGAGAAGCGAGGGATCACATATTCACATTCACCGAGGCCTCCGAAATCACATTTTCCGACAGTCTAGAGTCCGGTCTCCTGAAAATTTCTCTCTTTAACAATTTTCTTCCTCAACTTCCTCCGTCAACTTTTCACCATTATCCTCACTTTTGGCAGCTACTTCTTCCTCTTCTTCCACTCTTCTCGACTTTCCACGCCAACAACTCATGAGCCAGTCTCACACCTCTCCAGAACCGACTTCTTTTCCCAAGGCCATTGACTGGTCTTCTCTCATTCCCCCATTTCACGATACTTTTGACGGTTCTGGTACCTCCTTTTCACCTATTTCCAATCGCAATATCCTCACCCATCCGAGAACTCACCCATCCGAGAACCCGGTAAGACACACCATATCAGCTACCAAGGAAAGAGCAAACCTAACTTAGTCGTACAGTGTCTTCTCCGAATCTCTGCTTTTCTCCGATATCTTTTTAGCTTCGGTTTGGTACCAAAGCTCCTTCCTCATCCTCAGCTGTAAGTGCCACAAGCGTTCCCTCCACGATACCCTGCTAGACCGGGAGGGCTAATATTCCGCGATAGTTCCCAAGAGTCTGGTACTCTTGCGCCCTACGGCCATCCGTCACCTTCCGCGAGCTTATCCTCACGGTCGACCATCGAGGTTCCGTCAATCGTCCGATAGACCTATATAATCCACCATCATCCCCTCCAAAGGTTCGTCATCTCCTGCTCGGGGCTCTTCAACCTTTCCAGGACTAAATCTTTCTACTCTACAGAGCTCAGAAACCAGATCACAATCGACCATCCAACCACACCTATTCTCTTCTATTTCTACATACTCATTCATCTCAACTCAAGATGCCTTTCTTGAAGCCGGCCCCGCGCTCTGCGAACATTCGGATCGAGATAATGGCCAAGGTCAAGATCAACGTCCTGAAGCCCGTCTCATCCGGAGTGAAGAAGTCCGGTCACGTCACCGAGTCGTCTCCTGCCGCCAAGGGCAAGTCATTGCCCAAGGCTGCTGCCAAGACTTCGGCCAAGGTCACCAAGAAGACCTCGGACGAGATCAAGGCCAAGTCAACCGAGCCCAAGTCGTCCAAGGCCAAGAACGATCTCAAGCCCAAGTCGAAGGGCAAGGGCAAGGACAAGAACCCAGCCAGCAAGGCCTCTGGTGACCCTGCCCCTATTCCCAGCAGTACAAAGACCAGCAACAGGGTCACCAAGCGCACCAAGAAGACCAAGGAACTTCCCAAGGGCCTAGTCGCAATCGGCTTCTTCGGCTCCGCGGCAGCAACCCACCGAGCCCAGCTGGGGGCGGGCAAGTCCAACGTCCGCCTCCTGCCCACGGCGCTCCCGGTTCCTCTCCCTCCCAAGAAGGGAGGAGAGGCTGGAGAGGGAGTCGCCAAGGGCAGCGCGGAGCCGAAGAAGACAAAGAAGGTCACCATTGCCACCACTGGCATGACCACCCCCTCACCTACGCCTAGTCGTGGCTCAAGCGTGAGCAGCAAGCAGTAATCATGGGAATATGAAGACCCCGGCTCGGGCATGAAATGCCAAAAGGTGTCGAGATTGGTCAGGAATGATGGGCAACTAGGTACGATCAGGAGTTCTTTGGCGTTTTGTTAACAAGGCATGGCTGGCTCCATGGCTTCACTGAATTGATTACTGTTTTCGCGCTCAATAACTTGTTTTACTCTGTGCTTCTCGTGAACCACTGCTGAACCGACTCATCATCTCGCAGGAAACATGACTTCAATCGTGTTGATTCATCTCGAATAACTGCGGTGATATTGGTCGTTGACCAAAAGCACATCAAAGCTCTCTCGCTTAAAGGTATCATCCTCATAATATGTCCGTCCCATGCTCAAACGCCGTAAAAGTGCCTTGTACCAACTCCCTTCGTCCTTTTTTCCATCCCAGATCTCATATAGTAATACAATTCCATGTGACTTAGACCTCCATTTCACCTTCTTCAATCATCCGTCCTAGAATGAGGCTCTGTATGACAAGCTCGTTGCTCAACGTCCTGATTCTCTTTGGCGGCCGGGGAGCGTCGTCAGTTGCCGGCGCTGCCCTCTTTCGCTTCTTCGATGCTTTCGAAGGCTTGGATGCGGGAGCAACAGCGCTGAATAATCCTTCCTCCGATCCGGTATGTTCATCGACATAGACCCAGTCAAACGGGTCTTCAAGTAGTTCTCGCTGCCTCAGGGTCTCTTTTGCTTCATTGACGCTGTACGCCCTTGAGAGTGTGGCGCCGAGGACATGTGCCAAGAACACGTATGGCATCTTCTTTTCTTCAGCCCTAGATTTTTTCATCACGAGCAGGATTTGGCTGCCTTCCAGCATCTTCGGCCTCCTTTCAATGACGTCCACAAGTCGTGCGTCAGTGGCCGGATAGGGCGCTAGATATCGCGATCGGATGGCATCACGGAGGAAAGTGGATTGACCAGCGCAGAGCAGATATGGGAGCCAATCGACCACAGCGCCTTTCGAGACGCAAGTAGCAATCCAACGGTCCGAAATGCACGGCAGCCCTAGAGCGAGAGCCTGCATGTACTTGACCTTGCGGGAGTGACCATCAGCGATCAAGGCGGTGAAACCAATGGTCTGCGCAAACGGGGTCAGCGTCAGTGGATTTTCGTCCCTTGTTTCTGAAGCTGGGCTGGTTGCCGTGCTTCCGAGAGCGTTGGGCTCGAAGAGCTCGTCAAAGCCATTGCTCAACAACAAGCCTCCGCACTGTAGAATCATTTTCTCTATTTCGCGACTTTGACCCATTCGTTGCTCGAAGTGATCCACTTTTTCACCGTCCTTTTTCGATTGGAAAGATATTGCGAATGCCATGCCAGCAAAAATAGGAGGCTTGCTAGCGTCGTCTTTCGACGTTGATGTGTGAGAGAGCATCGATAGGCGGCTGCCTCTGACGCTAGTCTTCGGAGGTTGAATGATACTGTTCTCGAATCCGTTGACAGATGGTGATCGATGCAGCTCATCTGTCGACGCGGAATCAAGGCGAGTTGCCCTTCGGACCTGCTTCCGAGTACCTTGCTTGGGAGCCCTCGATCCAGTGGCGAGTCTAGGCAAGGCCTTGGCAGGCAGGCGTCCACGTTTGGACTTATCAGGTGAGAGAGGTGGTAGTTCAATCGATTCTTGTGACGCAGTCGGACTCTTGGAGGATGGGACCGGTGTGGTTGTAAGTACGCTAAGTGTTGATGTTGTTGAGCCAGGAGCAGTCGGAGCGGCAGGATTGGCACGAATGTCGGGCGTCGTCGGACCTTGCTCGGCAAGACTCTCACCGAGAACCGTATCCGGAGGCCCAACACCCTTTGTAGCCTTTGGTAGGGGCGGTGAAGATGGCATAGGCGGCTCGCCATTCACCGTCGAATTCATTGCTGCATGGATCACATCTGTCGGTGTAGCCATCACCTCGTCGACCGCTGTAGCGCCGTTTCCCTGCGAAACTCGATCTGTATCTGGCTCCTCCTTGGTAGGCGATGTAGCCCCGTTGGTTCCGGCGGCATCTGAGGACACGGCGGCACTATGAGCACCTTTGAGAACCTGTGCCTTGAGGGTTGGCTTGGACTTGCGGCTCGATCGGCGAGAAGGCTGAGGGAGAGAGGGCTCTGGGGTCTCGGGTAGAAGCTCGATCTCGGCTTCAATGTCCTTTGGCTGGATCACCGGTGCATCCGGTTCCTCTGCCTGTTGTGACTTCTTAATGTCCACTGACACGTCTAGCGGTACGTCATCTTTCCCTTCTGGCCGAGATTGAGTATTGTTGGGACTGGTTTCCGGTATAAGGAGGTCCTTGGGCCGAGATCCGTTGCCCGAACTTTCTGTGCCAGGTACCACGCCATTTGAGGCAGACTTCTGGGTTGGCCCGGCGCTGTCGGGCACCGCATCGTTGCTCGAGACAAGGCCATTTTTCGTGCCATTGCCTACTTCCACAGCGTCAGGCGACTTTCTGGCACGAGTTGGCTGATCGGCTGCGTGGCCTTGGGAATCGGCTACTGTGAACCCCTCGCCCTCATCTTCGGATGCAGTCGAGTCCTCGTCAGCACGTCGAGCACGGTATCGCATCCTCCTTGGCGGGGGTTTCCTCGGCTTGCTGGTCGTTGAGGGCACTTCCACAGACGCATTAGAGCTTGCTCGCTGCACGGGAATAGCTGTAAGATCTTGCGCAGCCGCCTTCTTTTTCATTGCAGCACGTTTCCTCCGCTCCACTTTTGCGGCCACGTCGTCGGATTCCTCTCCCGAAAGCTCGGGCTGGATCTCAGCACTCTTTCTTTTCCTCTCTTGTGATTCCATCATGCTTTCGTAAATGCCCGTCGGTTCTGGTAGGCCCCGTGTGTTTATGGGGGGCATTTGCGGCGACTCCGGTATGGTGCCATCTTCGAGTGGCGCAGAGTAGCTCGGGCTATGTTGGCGGTCGTAGGGCGCCGGGCCTTCGACTCGCAGAGCTTGAGGACTCGAAGAAAGCAAATCGGGAGGTGATGTGACGTTGTACCGGTTCTTAAGAGGCGACGTCTCGGCTATGTTGGGTGAGATGGAGTTGTGCGCGTAGACGTGCGGCGATGGTCTCGAAGAGGTAGGGCTGAAATGCTTCACGGCGGATGAGAACTGCGTCTGGCCAAAAAGTTGAGATCCTGCTAAAGCAGGGTCGCCTAGCTTCTTCCCGGCAAAGGGGTTGTGCCGTCGCGCTGGAGTCTGCGGTGGAGGGGCGGTCGGCAGCAAAGGAGACTGGCCGTCGGTACGCTGAACAGAGGATTGTTGTTGAGAACTGGAGGTGCGATTCCGCCAAGCTCCACGGGTATGTACCGGGGCGGCGTGGTCGGGGAAAGATGAAGGCTCTTCGTCGCCTTGAGTGTCTCCCTGAGTGTCGCCTTGGATCAGATGGTCGAGATTGCCGAAGTCAACAACTGCGGAATCTTCCTCGTGAATCGCTGGCGGCTCGGCGCTGTGGTCCTGTGAAATGGGACTCGTCTCGACGAATGAAGGACCTTCGTAGTAATTCTCGTAGTCCCGATCGTCGTTATCTTGAGTAGGGGATTGCTGCGAGACATCCATCTTGACTTTCGTGGAGAGCGCGCGGCCCGAAGCTCTAGGGAGGGTATTGACTTTCCTCGCGGTTTTGTGGGCAGTGCATGGTGCGGGGACCTCGTCAGGTATCGTATTTATCGCGTCGCGGTCGAGATGAAGCTTTGGGTCTGCTGCAAGACAATTCGAGTTGTCACCGTTGTTGAGCTTGGTCAAGGGCAGAGTCGAAGGAATTGTGTCGGGATCTGGGCCGCAATCTGGGTCTGCAGCATCCGCAGCGGCAGCGACAGCAGGCAACGCGGGTAACGGAGTTTCGTGATCGAGGTCGTGCTGGGGTAGCTATTCTGGTCAGTGCCATCCCAGCCCCATGTGAGACATCCTTGTCGAGTTGGTGGAGGCGTGACAAACCGCGCTTTCAGTACGGATACTCGTTACCAGCGGAGCAGTATTGGGGAAAGATTGAGCAGTTCGCTGACTTTCGCCTTGGCTCAACGGATCGGAATGGCGCGAAAGAAGACTGTCGCGATGTCGCTTATCGCTTCTCAAAGTGTGTCGCGACGCGGCGGACGATACTCTTGGGGGCGAGCTGCTTGTCTATGGTGTTGCCCGAAATAGTTAGCGCAAGGTTGCAGCAAGGCCTGTGTCGTCGCAATGCTAAATTATGGCAATCCATCCAGTCCAATCCAATCCATCACCCAGCAGCAGAGCCACCAGATATGCTCAGGGCAGGCAGAAAATACGCCTCCACTGGGGGGAAACGCCACCCTAGAAAAAGCAAATATGGCCGTACGTACCACGCCGATCCCGTATTCTGCCACATATCGGTCAAAAATGGCTTGGCTGTCTTGCGATTTCGTTATTGCCCTCGATGGCTTTCTTCTCTGCCGCTTGAAGGGTTTTGGACCGCGGCATCGTGACATCTCATTGTCGAACCGGCTTTGACTTGATGAACAGCAATGTGAATGACGCGACAATCATTCAGGGAATCAAAGATGGTGGGGGAGGAAAAAAGTGGCAGGGGTCGAGGACACGCGAGCGGATCAGACACGAGACCAACACGGTGCCACGTGACAGATCTCATTATGTCATGTCGGCATTGCTCACTTAGGTAAGCATAAAACTGCATAGACCACTCGCTCCTGCCCCTTCGTCTTCCAGCGCTTCCTCCCTTGGAACAAAGTGAGGAAGGTACCTTACCTTGCTGGCCAGGAAAGAGCTTTTAAGAATTTCACAAAGCAATCTTCGAATGCTTGAAAAGACAGAGCTTTCACAGTGAAGATGCGATCACCAAAATAATTGTATGGCACAAAGAAGCCTGGATTCTGCTTATTTTGCGTCTATTTATGGAGCCCTTCTTAGCTGTACTGAAAGGCGGGAGGCTTCGGTATTAAGGAGCAGATCACAGATCGGCGTTGTCGCAGCTCGACCACAAGGTCCTTAGGTTGACAGTCAATCTGTCAAAGCATCAAGGGATCATTATTGAGAGTTGTGGTTCAAAGAATTGTTCTGCTCGCCATGCAACGCAATCCACAACCTATGGGAATGTAAGTATGACTACCTTAGGCCAAGGCCGGCCATCTCAGGTAGTAGGGACGCAGAAAACTGAAGTCAACGTTGTCTTCTTTTTATATCCAGAGTAGAGGTTCTCACAAGTCAGTATTCCCACAAAGTCTGACAGCTAAGTGTGTGGTAGGGAAAATGGTGAGCGAGAAATTCCATCCACAACACCCAGTAGGCAGCGCCCCTCACCCATGCAACATGGACACTCAAGCAAGGTAAAGAAAGCACGACTCGGACCGAAGACTAACGCCCACAGGACACGGGATCTCCTCAAACAGACTCGGAAATGTTCGACAAAAGGTTTCAGTAGATGGCCCAATCACAACCTGACATCCCCTCCGTACTCCTCTTGTTATAAGTCGTCAGTTTGTCATCATGCTAACATTTTGACTATAGGACAAATGCCACCAGCGTTCGGTGTTCGTGAACACCGTTGACCGATCTCTTACCCATGGAAGTACAACAGCTCAAATTTACATGGTTTGCACTGATTCAAGTTGCAGTGCTGAGGTATGTAAAAGATACAGAATCGTTTGTTAATTGCAGCAAAGACTGACAAGGATCGTGCCCTGGCAACACACATATTCGCTCATGATACTGACATTGAAGACCTGACAGCCGTAGACGTGATCGTGCGATGGTCAACTATTGTCACAAGCTGGTAGATGACTCAAGGTCTTCAACTGCTGCCTCTGACAGTGCCATCCATGATATTTCCTATTTGATGGCAAGATATGTACGTGGAGCGTGCTCCCAGTTATGAAATAGATACAGGGAAAATGAAAGGCATAATGTGCCCATGAACTGTGACGCTTCGCTCGAATCATTCGTTCCGTCATTTCAAGGATTGTAACTCAGCACCTCGAGGTTTCGGACTTGATATTCCGTGTCTGTAGTGGGGTTGTCAGCGATTTGAGTTCATGAATAAATTGGCAAAGAAAGCTTACTGCTCGTTGGGCCGGGCGAACCGGAGGAACCCTCCATTTGCAAGTTGATGATCCTGTTCACCCCTTGTGTCAGCAATGTGATAAACTTCACGCTTAGAAGCCAAGCTTTCACTCACAAATACATAGGCTTCCCAAAATACCCGGCGCCCACCTGCGTCGTGATGAGGTTGCCATCCATGTAGAACTTGGCCTGCACGTCCTTGCCGTTCAAGTCCCTCGTCTCGCACTTGAACGAGTGGAAGTTGCCCGGGCTGGGGTACGTCACGTCCTTCGCGGCGACGATGGAGCTTGTGTTGAATGTGTTGAAGCTGACCTTGCCGCTGCCCTTCCACTCCGCCATGTCGATTTCTGGCGGCCACCCCTGGACGGCTGTCAGCCAGAAGGCGGGCCACGTGCCCTTTGTCGTCGTCGCCTTGATCTCGGCGCTGAAGTCATACCCGCCCCCACGCGAGACGTTGAAGTGCTCCTTTGCGTGGATCGCTCCGCTTAGGTAGTTGATGTTGATCTTTTGCCCGCCATGCGTCGCCTGCGGCTGTCCGCTGACCTTGTTGGCTGTGATGGTCAAGGTTCCGCCGCTGAATTTGACGTTGTCCTTCGTCATGCGAGCACCGCCGTTGTGGTCGGTGCCCCAGGGGTAGAGGTAGTTCCAGTCGGCGTCGAAGTTAGACTGGGAGTCGAAGCTCGTCTTGGGGATGATGGTGCGGACGGCTCCGACGGGGAGCACATCTGCTACGAGCAGCGCGCTGCCCAGGAAGAGGGCGGCTTGGTTGAGCCAAACCATTTTCTGTGAAGAGACTGTTTATTTGTTCGCTCTTGAAATGGGCGATGAAGCTACTTCGACTAAGAGACCAGACGAACAGGCGGGAAATGGACTTGGTCAAATACCTCTTCAACCAGGCTTCAACTTGATGGCAGTCGGCTGATGTCTATGGCTAGCTCGGCTTCACGTTCCCTGTCAAAGCCCCGCCGAACCCTCGAGATAGATGAACTAACCTCCACACCGTCAGTTTTTCCACCCACTGCCAGGGACTGGAAACATCGCTTTTGGAAAGAGGCGAAACACTCCGACGCAGGGGCCCCCCCATGACATGACGATCCGAGTGCCGCTAAACTTAGACGGCTCTCACGGCGAACTACGTACGGATATTGGAGGGCACTTTCATCCTCAAAGGGTGTTTCCAGCCAAAAGCCTCAGGCTAAACACGAACTGAGCAGGGTCATCTTGAACCGGGGTGGGAACGATTGTCGTCCGAACTTAATGGTAATACATCAGGCCGAAGGTTGCACCTAACCCCCGCAACCATGCATTGCTACGTCGTATCGTAAAAGAGTTGTCGGTACTTGCCTATTTGGCGGTAAAGCAGACTGGATTTTGCACCAGTCGCCGTTGACAATAGGTATAAAAACACCGGTTAAGCTTCTTGAGGTTCCCGTGGGATGCGTCGGCTGTGCCTGTGATCGACTTGTCAGCTCGGGTTACCGGTCAACGGGCGGCCGGACGATCTTGCGCCCTTCCGGCACGAGAATCCCGACAGTTCGCCCGAGATTTGCATGATTGTAAATTGCCATGAGCATATCATAAGTCCTCGAATATGAATTTGAATGGTGTTGTCCAATGTTCGTGGTAGACGAGCCTTCGGGGGAAGGGTGTTTCAGGCAAATTGAATGGGGGTTGAGTTGAGACGACCCCACTCCTCTAAGCGACCCGGGGATTGCTACGGCAGACTACCTTGAACAACACATCATGTCCTACACGTCGAGAAGGTCATCTTCGCAGCTCACATCATGGACTCAAACGTACTTAGTTCAGAAAATTAGCATGTAGTCATTGAGAGGATGATAGGATCGAGTGCCTCCATTCACATCCACTTGATCGACCAAGGTACTCGAACCGCGTTGCCCCCGCACACCTTTTGAACCAAACATTGGCCCGGGGCCCCGGGGATGTTGGTATGTCGATCCATCCAGACATTACTGCGTAGCCTAAGTCATCATGACAGAGATATGCCAGGATGAACTTATCGGCCATCTTCCATACTCTCAGCAAAAGTTGGGTCTTCAGCAACGGAGCCTTCAGACATGCTCGGTTGGCTTCCAAAGCTATCAGCGCGACTGGACTCCAAAGGATCGAAGTCGTCAGACTCGCCTGACATGCTTGATGCACTTGAAGTGCTCCCAAAGCTGTCAGTGCGCGTAGACTGTGCAATCTCAGATGCCATAGATAGGCTTCCAAAGCTATCAGCGCGCATGGGCTGTATCGCCTCGAGGTCGCTCGGCTTGCTTTCGAGGACATCTGCAGAGGCTGATATCTCAGTCTCGAGACCATCGGGTTTGTGACTGAGAATCTCGCTGCATGCGGAATCTTGAGTGTCGGCATCATCAGGCTTGCCATTAAGATTTTCGACACAAACATCTTCTTCAGGCTTAAAGTCGTCGGGCTTGTTGCCGAAAGTACCGGTGCAAATGTGATCTTCAGCTTCGAAGCCATCGGGCTTGCCTTCGAGTGTATCGCTGTTGATGAACTCTTCAGCTTCGGATTCATCAGGAATACGCCTGAGCATTTGAATCCTCCTCTTCATGTCGTTGATCTCATCTGTCAGCTCGCTGCCTTCCTGGAAAGTAACGGCTACAGCGCGAATAGCGTAATCAAAACCACAACCATGACCTAGGAAATACATGCTAGAGACAAAGAATGTGGGAATGTGATGTTCCTTGCAGAATTGCCAAGTACGGTGCTCAATGGCATCCCTCAGATGATCCTTCATCATGAGGTTTTGCCAAGCAAACACAACAAGCTCGGCTTTTCCAGAAGCCACGGCGCCCTGGACTACTCAAGTACGTCAGTATTGGCGATGGTGATGGATTCAAATGGGATGGAGGACACCGACCATTGAAGACGCCTTGAACGGCTTGCTTGTTATCAAAGGCTAACCATAGTAAGTCAAACACATCATTATCGTGAAGGCAGCTCGGAGACGAGACTGCGGGCGTCGAATTTATCAAAGGTGCTCCCGGTGCGTCATCGGATACATCGTGAGTCTTTAGTTGATTTTGGGGGAGAGGAGTCTCGAGGATCTCCATGGTGTACTGCGTATCGAGGCTTTAAGCTCGGTAAGATAGGAGAATGAGCCAAGTTGAGAAAATATGAGGCTGGAGGACTTTAGTTTCGAGTGTGGAATCTTACTGGCGTGGGGGCCTAGATGCGTCGAAATGACAAGTGGATAGAACCCATGACTGTCAAGGGGATCGGGAGCGTGAGCTTTTATAAGGTAAGGCACTTAACAATTGCTGAGGGATATGAAACATTGAAGAAGCGGAGTGGCACAGGCTTTGAAATGCAAAACGTTGAAGCTACATCTGGATGAAGGCGTCAAACGCCATACTGAGCCTCACCTAGCCGCCGAATTCGAGATCTTGTTGGTTCCAAATCACCAAATGCAGCTGTGTGGATCAACTAAAACCCTTGCTCCCAATCACAACATGCTTCAGCCAAGATACGTTAGTCGCATTTATGTGAAGCTAGGAAGCTCAAGATCAATCGTGGTTGGCTAGTCAAAACGTGGTGCTAGAATTCAAGGGAAGTGTTGGCGCTTAACTTCCAACCGCGCATTCAGAAGTCGAAATGCCCCGTTGGTCCATGTCTCCGCCCTCCTTTTCAAACAGCCGGTTTGAGAAGTCTGTTGGTTTGCAAGCTGATCATTTCGAGACAGTCCAATTAAATCACCAATCGGCTTTTCTCAGGAGGGAAGCTCAAGGATGGCCAGGTAGAGTACATCCTTCAGTGTGTGATCAGCATCGAGACTCCACGGAGGTGTGCTATGTATCATGCTTACCTTTTGGAACAAACACTTGAAGATATCACCTGATGTGCTTGGAGAACCAACCTTCTTCTTCCCCTTCTTGGCTCGGCCTTTGCCCTCGCCTCCACTCGCCCGGCCATCTTCAATCTCGCCAGCTCTGCATTCGTCTTTCGTATTCGCTGCACCATCTTTCCCGGCATCTTCTGCGATGCCCCCTTCTTTTTTGTGACTTCTCAAATTAATAGTCTCCTGGTTCCTCTCTTGACAATTTGCTATCTCTCTCATCTCGCCATCATTCTTCTTCTCTTGATCCGCTTTTAGGGTGCTTTTCCTACTATCTTCCGTTGTATTCTCCTTCCTTTTCTTCTTGCTGCTCTTCTGCATTTCTTTCTCTTTATCACACTTCTCCTCAGCCGTCTTCTCTGGCCGTTTGCTGGATTCGGCCTTTCTGTCCGTAGCAAGCCTCCAGCGACCTCCTGTGACCAAAGAGACAAGGTCACCACTAGATGCTTGATGATTCGGGTCGGCGTATCGTGATTTGAACTTTGGCTGTGGCATCAAGTTCATCCTTGGATGATTCTTGTTCTTATCGATCCAGCTAGCTTGGGCGCGTTTGTCTGAGTGGCCGTTGATCCAATCCTCCATTCTGTCCCAGGCGTTCATCTGCTTAGTTTCAACATCCACTTTATCGGGTGTGCCTTCAAAGTCCGGGAAGATCAGAGGCGCCAGCTCAGGCCAGCTGAAGTCGCCACAAGTGGGCTTCATCAAGTCGCCTATCTGTGTCTTTAACTCTGCCCAGCCCTCCGAAGGCTTCTTCTTTCCTGAGGCAACATCTGAGATTTCCTGCTTTAAATCAGGCTTGGTTTGGGGAATGTTCACTTCCTCCACAAAGTTGGTTGCGAATTCGCCGCTGTCGTTGTCGGGCTGCCATGTAACAACGAGGCAGATTAACCCTCGCGGAACGAAGAACTCTGCATTCACGCAGTTCAAAAGTTTGTTAGAGCAGAACAGACTTTGTCCCTCCATGACGGCCTCGCTAGCAGCCTCGAGGGCGAATCCAAGGAGCAGCGATGCAGGATCGGGCAGCGCTTCTCCTGCAAACCCCGCCAAATTGACGGCGCTGATCCAGGGGTTGGGTTCGAGTGACTTATTGAGGGTATCGATGAAGTCGAAGAAAGTATCTTGATTGATATCAACGTCGACTAGCATGGGTGCGTAGGCTCGTATGAAGCCCCGCGCCCGCTTCTCGGGCCGTCTCTGGGGCACAAGCACTGGCAGAGAGAGTCTCTGCCCGTCTTCAGAACTTCCAGGAATTTTCAACGGGTGCCGCTTGATAAAAGCTAATGCAAGATCATCTGTGTCTTGAGAAGTTGGCGAAGTTGACACAGGCGTTGCTGCTCCAAGGTCAGTGTTATTCGCCTTTCCAGTTCCTTCGTCAAGCTGTGTCGGTGTAGACTGCGTGTTGCTGATACTGCCTGGCTGACTTGGGGGCTTGTCTGGATTCAGTGCTCTGGACTTCTTCTCTTCTCTATGATGTAAGGCCTCAGAGATTATACCAATACCTGCCGCCGCCGATTGGGCAATCTCTTCCACCAGGCCATGCTTTTTCCCACTGCTATTCCCTCCAGTCCTTACAACGACCTTATCCCGTTCTTTCAAAACGCTTTGCACCAAGCTGGCGGCTGTTTGAGAAGCCACTCTTTTGCTTTCACTGCTTATGGTAGCTAGCATATTCGTAATCAGCTAAGGATCATCTGGGAAAAAATGACCGTAATCTTGGAGCGTTTCGAATGCTCTTGTCTCTAAATATTTGGCAGTATTGACTGCAGAGAGGTCGATTTCTTTAGAATAAAGACTGGAAGAGTGCGAAACCAGCTAGTCAGATTGCTAAATAATATCGAGTCTTTCGTCAATCCAGAGGAGGAAGTGGTCTTATACGAAACTGCGTTTTTAGGAACTTTACAGTCTTTGAAACTGCCTTAGGTACCGTGCAGGTAACATCATCCTTTGTGGCTGTGAATTCGCACTCGCTTTTGCAACGAATCTCAAGGCTGACACGCTACCAGCTCCTGCTTGGCATGTCAGCAGCCAAGAGTGATGGGCGGCCCGCGGGATGCGGAGACTGGGCCAACAAGCGGCAGGGGATAGAGCCACCTAATAGTCCACAATAAGGTCACTTGATCTGGTCTCGGTGCCCAGCTTCCTATCAGATCGACTTGGGTGGAAGTGTGGAACTGCATTATGGTGTCCTTTTTTCAACTCTTGGTCTGCTAGTAACTTGAAGTCTCAAGAATGCAGCGAACTTGTCTCGATGATTGGAATGGGAAATAATTGGCAATAACAGTGAGTTTGAGAAACTAAGAGTAAATGATAATCTAACTCAAGTTGGTGCGGTGAAATGCGTGTTGAAGAAAAGCAAAAAATATCCACTTAAGTCCAACTGCCTGTGAAACTTGGCTTTAACACCCGGGCAACATCTCGTATAAGTGCTGTTTCCGCAATCATTGGACCTGTCGTTCCGGGAACCAATGACGCGGTGATAAAATCGAAAGATTGTGATGCCAATGTAATCACCACTGGCATGAACCGCCGCAGTGCACGCTGCCATCGGTAGAGGTGCCAGAGACAGCCCAGCTTCCCGTTCCAACCAGGTTGGAACCGATCAAACCACCCCAGTCGACACCCTTGTTGCCACGAGGGAAGTTGACAGTAACTCTGCAACCGATTCCCTGGATGCCAGCAATCGCCTGGTTGCTGAAACCAGCCTCTTCGCCTCTGCAGTTGCCGGCATAGTTGACGAAAGTGCTGTCGATGGCTGCCTTGAGATTATCGCGGTTGACGCTGTTGCAGGAGCCGGGGTGATCAATGGTGACGGTGACACGCTCGCAGTGATCGCAGGCTTTGCGCCAGCAACGGGGTTCGAGAGCCCCCGCGAGAGATGGGAAGGCGGTGCTGAAGCCGTAGAAAAGGAAGAGAGTGGTGAGGATGAGAAGAACGGGGCGGCTGAAGTGTGCCATTGTGACTTTGTTGTGTAAGGTAGGGGAAGTAAGAGAAATCTTGTGTGTAAAGCTTGGAGTTGGGAGTGTGCGTTGGTGGTTTTCTGCTGTTATGGACAATATTTTCGTTTCTGTTGGGAGCTTTTTGGGCGTTATATACGTATGTGTCTCGTGCGATTTTGCACTCAATCTGTTCATGGCACTCGTGATAATTGTTTGGCAAATCGTAAGCGCAACTCCAAGAACGAAACTGTCCACTCCAAGACCAATTCCAAACTCGTATTCTCTTTGATTGCCCAGTATCCTATGAAATCCTCGCCAGTGTCCACGTTGCTGCATTACTTCACAACGATCCCAAACTAAGTAATCGTGAAGACTTTGGCTATCTCTTCTCAACTCACATGGCTGAATTCCGAGCAGCCGATAAATATGACAGAGTTTGATGACAGAAAGTCCTCGTGGAGTTGTTGTGAGAATATGAGTGGACATACATACATAGTTTATTACGCCCCGGCTAAGCTATTCAGGGCTCGCATGATTATCTACATATTCTCCACCTGCATTTATATCCTTGCCTCCCAGAAGCCCATACAAGCCCTGTCAGTCTCCGCATATGTTATCTTTAGTTTTACATGCCGATGCTGCGGTTGCTCGTGGGGTTAGTAACAGGCCATCTTAAGGTGTCTCCCAAAGTGTTCGGCGTCCTATCGTCGGCGGCCAAAGCTAGTCCTGCTGTCGATGGCACGAGGGTGCGTGGGGGATGTCGTCGGTTAGTGTGTTGATGTAGGTGGTGTGTGGTTTCGCTGCTGGCTAATCTGTGCATCCAGTCTCTCCGTGCTCATGGCGAACTTGATCGTCTCTTTGACAACATCTACGCTCGGCGACCAATCCTTTGGGTCGGACGCGCTCTTTCCTCCGAGAAAGTACGATAGATTTCGTCTATGCGACTCCGTCTGTTGAAGCATCCGAGATCGTTGTGCCGTCCACTGTGTGCAACGGAAGAGGAAGTGCTCTACCGTTTCTGCCGCTTGCCCGCAGGCGCATTGCGCCGAGGCAGTTGCACCGATCTGGTGCAGGTACCAGTTCAGTCTTGCCATGCCGGTGCGCAGTTGCGCCAGGATACTGGCTTCTTTCCAGGACAGTCCATCATATAGCTCGCGTGTATGCTTTCCTGGTAAAGCCACATCGATCTTCTTCGAATATGCTCCTACGTTGTGGGGCAAAGCTCTGTGCTTCTGTCGCACGCTCTGTAAAGCGATCCTAAGTGCCGTCGAGTAGGCTCTGACCGGTCGTTTCTGAGGTGTCTTGTTCGAACGCGTACTCTCCTTTGCTGCTGCTTTGGCCGCTTGCGCCAGGTCTGACTCTATCGATAATGGAAGCCAGAAGAGAGTAATTTTGTTGCCTCGTCTCTGCAGAGCTTGCATGCTGGAGTAAAACTGTTGGATTTCTCGTTGGCCTGACTGCTGCCGCGGATTGCGCATCACTAACACCGCCGCTTTGTTGCGGGTGAACACGTGGATGGCCCGGTACTCGAGTCTCTCCGGGAGAGACTTGACCGCTTCCGCCAGTGCCGCTAGCTCTGCTACATACGGGTTCTGCTCCGTTCTCTGACCGAACGTACGCGAGGCCGTCACGATGCCACCGCCCCCTCTGAAAGATGCGGGCAGCGTCGTCGCCGTTCCAAAGCCCACAGCCTCGTTTCTTGCTGAGCTCCCTGTCGCTATCCTCACTGCCCATCCAGACCGGATTGCCTCAGAGGCCTTGACCGCTCCGTCGTCGACTACTGCATCAATACGACGTTCCCATGGCGCGATCGAATACCCTTCAGTAGTCTCCAGCTTGTCAAGAGGCAGGTCGCGGTAGGCCTCCGCCATCAACTGGAAGGGTGATGGAAACCGTCTAAAGGCCACCGCCCGCAAACGTCGAAGCGGATGGGTCTTGGGGAGGCTTCGCATCCGTACCCAGAATGTCGTTGATTTTCTGTCGTATCTCTCTTGTGCCGATTGTATGCTTGCTTCCGCTTCAGCGACCGCCGTGGCCACCGTGTTGAAGGTTCCCACAATCGCTTGGGCGCCAATCCTCTGCACTCGGTTGATCGCCCTCATCTGCGCTGCTCGACATCTATATCTCCAGACGGTCGATGCGTAGTCCATCGTCGGTG